>NC_061513.1:287084683-287122405 GCF_022539505.1 Lolium rigidum
CCAACATAGCAAAAGAGGCAATGCGAAATAAAAGGCAGAATCTGTCAAAACAGAACAGTCCGTAAAGATGGATTTTATTAGGCCACCAGACTTGCTCAAATGAAAATGCCCAAATTGAATGAAAGTTGTGTACATATCTGTGGATCATGCACGTAAATTGGCTTAATTTTCTGAGCTACCTACAGGGAGGTAAACCCAGATTCGTGAAAGCAAAGAAATCTGGAACTGCGCAGTAATCCAAATCTAGTACTTACTTTACTATCAAAGACTTTACTTGGCACAACAAAACTCAAAACTAAGATAAGGAGAGGTTGCTACAGTAGTAAACAACTTCCAAGACTCAAATATAAAACAAAAATACTGTAGTAAAAACATGGGTTGTCTCCCATAAGCGCTTTTCTTTAACGCCTTTCAGCTAGGCGCAGAATGTGTATATCAAGTGTTATCAAAGGGTGGAGCATTGACATTACCTTGGGCTTTACCCTTACCTTTCTTGTCCTTACTCTTTGGCTTAGGGAATATATGGCTACCCCCGGGTGTAGAGGTGAATTTTAGGGTGCCTTCTCTCACGTCTATGACTGCTCCCAATAGTTTCAGCAGGGATCTTCCGAGTATGATGTGTCCTGTTCCTGCGCATTCAATGACAAGGTAATCAATGGATATTGTTACCCCAAGAATGGTTGTATGCACACCCGCAGCTATCCCTTTAGGAATTATAACAGAGTTATCAATAAGAGTTATTCCTTCTCCCCTTCAGTGAATTCCCAAAGTTTCAAAGATTTATGAATACCCTTAGGCATTAGGCAAAATTCAGTCATAATATCACAATTAGCACGAAGAGTTTGGTCACCTATGACAATTTTAATAGTAGGTTTCCACAATGAAGGTTCAGAGTTCACTAAAACTTGATCAAGACGGTTACAAATGTATCCATAATTTTCATTTAAGCGAGATGCACTTGTCTCAAGAGTGTTTAATCTATTATGAATGCTAATAAGGGCTGAATCAAAGTTATTAGATGAATCATGTGATGCAACCAACTTCTTTATGGCATTAAAAGCTTGATCCCCATTACAATGAAGGAAATCTCCTCCCACTAGAGCATCCAAGGCATATCTATAGCGAATCATAAGTCCAAAATAAAAATTACTAAGGAGTAAACTTAGAGTCATTTGAGGTTCAGTTTTACGATAAGAAGTAAAAATCCTGGACCAAGCATCTTTAAAACTTTCCTCATCCCCTTGTTTAAAAGTAAAAACTAATTCCTCAGGTGAAGTAGTAACAGGTACAGATCTAGACATGATAAAAAAAGTAAACTAAATGCAAGTAACTAATTTTTTTTGTGTTTTTGATATAGCAAACAAGACAGTAAATAAAGTAAAACTAGCAACTAATTTTTTTTGTGTTTTGATATAAGTGCAGCAAACAAAGTAGTAAATAAAATAAAGCAAGACAAAAACAAAGTAAAGAGGTTGAGAAGTGGAGACTCCCTTGCAGCGTGTCTTGATCTCCCGACAACGGCGCGCGAGAAAAAGAGCTTGATGGCGTGTAACTCACACGTTCGTTGGGAACCCCAAGAGGAAGGTATGATGCGCACAGCAGCAAGTTTTCCCTCGAGAAAGAAACCAAGGTTTATCGAACCAGGAGGAGCCAAGAAGCACGTTGAAGGTTGATGGCGGCGGGATGTAGTGCGGCGCAACACCGGAGATTCCGGCGCCAACGTGGAACCTGCACAACACAACCGAAGTACTTTGCCCCAACGAAACAGTGAGGTTGTCAATCTCACCGGCTTGCTGTAACAAAGGATTAACCGTATTGTGTGGAAGATGATTGTTTGCAAGAAAACAGTAAAGAACAAGTATTGCAGCAGATTTTGTATTTCAGTATAAAAGAATGGACCGGGGTCCACAGTTCACTAGAGGTGTCTCTCCCATAAGATAAAAGCATGTTGGGTGAACAAATTACAGTCGGGCAATTGACAAATAGAGAGAGCATAACAATGCACATACATGTCATGATAAGTATAGTGAGATTTAATTGGGCATTACGACAAAGTACATAGACCGCCATCCAACTGCATCTATTCCTAAAAAGTCCACCTTCAGGTTATCTTCCGAACCCCCTCCAGTATTAAGTTGCAAAGCAACAGACAATTGCATTAAGTATGGTGCGTAATGTAATCAACAACTACATCCTCGGACATAGCGCCAATGTTTTATCCCTAGTGGCAACAGCACAACACAACCTTAGAACTTTACGTCACTTGTCCCAGGTGTCAATGCAGGCATGAACCCACTATCGAGCATAAATACTCCCTCTTGGAGTTAAGAGCAAAAACTTGGCCAGAGCCTCTACTAATAACGGAGAGCATGCAAGATCATAAACAACACATATGTAATAACTTGATAATTAACATAACATGGTATTCTCTATCCATCGGATCCCGACAAACACAACATAGAGTATTACGGATAGATGATCTTGATCATGTTAGGCAGCTCACAAGATCCAACAATGAAGCACAATGAGGAGAAGACAACCATCTAGCTACTGCTATGGACCCATAGTCCAGGGGTGAACTACTCACTCATCACTCCGGAGGCGACCATGGCGGTGTAGAGTCCTCCGGGAGATGAATCCCCTCTCCGGCAGGGTGCCGGAGGAGATCTCCAGAATCCCCGAGATGGGATTGGCGGCGGCGGCGTCTGCGGGAAGGTTTTCCGTATCGTGGTTTTTCGCATCGGGGGTTTCGCGACGGAGGCTTTAAGTAGGCGGAAGGGCAGAGTCGGAGGGCGACGAGGGCCCACACCATAGGGCGGCGCGGGCCCCCTCCGGTCGCGCGGCCCTATGGTGGCGGCGCCTCGTCGCCCCACTTCGTATCCCTTTCGGTCTTCCGGAAGGTTCGTGGCAAAATAGGACCCCGGGTCTTGATTTCGTCCAATTCCGAGAATATTTCGTTACTAGGATTTACGAAACCAAAAACATCGAAACAAGAAGCGGCACTTCGGCATCTTGTTAATAGGTTAGTTCCAGAAAATGCACGAATATGACATAAAGTGTGCATAAAACATGTAGGTATCATCAATAATATGGCATGGAACATAAGAAATTATCGATATGTCGGAGGCGTATCAAGCTCCGAAGGACAGCTTCTTTGAGAACGTCGTCAAACCGTACATGAACGAGCTGAAGATGCATCCCAAGGAACTGCTGCTCGTAGATGGGGAGTTGCAGATATAAGATGTCCGGGGGCCTAAAGGAGAAGGAAGCTTGGAGGACAGGGTGGAGAAACTGGAACAAGAGGTCTTCGCCTACAAGAAGATGGCTGAACGTGAAGTGGGCATCTTTGATTGTGTCCGAACTTATTGATGAACACAAGAAGGAGACTACGAAGCTGTGGGACGATATCCTCTCACTTCACAACACTACCAACCAACTTCAAGCGCAACTTTATGATGTTCAGAATCAAAACTGTGAGTATGAAAACAGGTTTAAACACATAAGCTATGTTGCCGGTTTCAGGATTCCCGAGACCAA
Source organism: Lolium rigidum (assembly GCF_022539505.1). Classification (NCBI taxonomy): domain Eukaryota; kingdom Viridiplantae; phylum Streptophyta; class Magnoliopsida; order Poales; family Poaceae; genus Lolium; species Lolium rigidum. The sequence continues at coordinate 287,088,221 of NC_061513.1, forward strand.
GACGTCGTTTGTTGATGGAGAGCCTCTTCCTTGGAAGTCTGATGACGGGAAGAATTTACCACCATCACCACCGAAGGAGTAATTCATCATTGGTATTGGCATCCCCTCGGTTTGTTCCAAGCTTGGGGGGAGTGCCGCGGTATCACATCATCACTATCTTTTACCTTTTTACTATCAAGTAGTGTCATATCATGAGTAGGGAAGTTATCATATAAGATGGTTTGCAGTGTGGAAGTATCTCTCTTTTAGTTGGTTATCTATGTATCCCTTGGTGTGAGTTATCGTTATGAAATATTAATGAGAAGTTTTATCATTTACATTTTGCACACCTTATTTTAGTTTGCAATTTCTGCTATATGATTGATCTTGTTGTTAGTATTGGTATCACTTTGGGGGCATCAAGTAAATCTATTTGGTTTTGGCAAACTTAGCATTGGTCAATAGCAAAAATACTTTGAGGCTTAAGTAGAAAAGAGGGAAGTACATGTAGATATATTATTTCAGTATTTATCTTTCTTGTTAGTTAATGAGCTTAGTATTCTGAAGTTAAAATTGTTTGTGCCTACAAGTAAGATGCATCATTGTTTCTATCACATGTATATTTGTTTGTCTCCCTCGACTCTTATGCTTGCTAACCAACCTTGCTAGCCAAAGACCTGTACTGAGAGGGAATGCTTCTCGTGCATCCAAAACCTTAAAACCAAACCTATGCCATGTGTGTCCACCATAACTATCTACTATGTGGTATTTTGCGCCACTCCAAGTAAATATTTCATGTGCTACCTTTAAAAAATTCAAAAGTTATTATCTCTTATTTGTGTCAATGTTTTATAGCTCATGAGGAAGTATGTGGTGTTTTATCTTTCAATCTTGTTGGGCAGACTTTCACCAATGGACTAGTGGCATATCCGCTTATCCAATAATTTTGCAAAAAGAGCTAGCAACGGGGTTCTCAGCCCCAATTAATTAACTTTCATTAATAACTCTCTTCACATGTTTTGCCCTGATTCATCAGTAAGCAACTTAATTTTGCAAATAGACACTCCTCCATGGTATGTGAAATGTTGGAAGGCACCCGAGGATTCGGTTAGCCATGGCTTGTGAAAGCAAAGGTTGGGAGGAGTGTCGTCCATAAATAAAACTAAAGTACATGTGTAAACAAAAGAAAAGAGGGATGATCTACCTTGCTGGTAGAGATAACGTCCTTCATGGGAGCCGCTCTTTGAAAGTCTGTTTGGCAAGGGGGTTAGAGTGCCCACTACCATTCATTGACAACAACAAACACCTCTCAAAACTCTACTTTTATGCTCTCTATATGATTTCAAAACTTAAAAATCTCTAGCACATGATTTAATCCCTGCTTCCCTCTGCGAAGGGCCTATCTTTTACTTTTATGTTGAGTCAGTAAACCTATTTCCCTCTATCTCAAGCAAGCAATTGAGTTGTTGTGATCCAACCATTTATATTGTGATCTATTTAATCACGTCCTTTATTCTTCCTTGTTTAGTACAAAATTTTATCTGAATGAATATGACTTTGAAGGTTATCTAGGCTCGAAGAAAATAAGTACAATCTGCTAATAGTTCTTTGACCAAGAACGAAGTTTTCCATCACCAATTATGATTTCCTATGTACATTTATTTGTGATTTCCCTTAACTTGTTTCAAGTTGAGTTATAAGAGGAAGTTGTTCACTAGAATGTCTTGTGTGAATTAATGTGATGCTTCTTGTCCGTATTTCATTTATCGACTCTTCACTCCATAAATCTGTGGTCTTGTTTACCGAGTTCAGTTTCGCTTGGGGACAAGCGAGGTCTAAGCTTGGGGGGAGTTGATACGTCCATTTTGCATCACTATTTTGTATCATAATTTACTGTTATTCCTTGATATATTTCATATTTATAGATGATACTTATGTTATTTCACCTATTTTGCATGTTTCATGATTATTGGAGAATTACTCACCGGAGTCAGGATTCTGCTAGAAAAAGCACCGTCAGGATACAGTATTTCTGAAGATCAACAATTGACGGAAAATATACCGAAGCTCTTATTATTCCAGAAGACGGACACAGCCAAAAGGGGAGGCCGAGGAGGGCCGCCCTGGCCCCCCCCCATAGGCCGGCGCGGGCTCCACCCTGGCCGCGCCGCCATGTGGGGAGGGGGCCCACGACCCCCTCGGCCATCTCTCCTTCGCGTACTTCATCTCCCGAAAACCCTAAGGTGTGGGGAGACATCGAGAATAGACACAGCCGCCTCTGCGGGGCGGAGAAACACCAGAGAGAAAAGAGCTCTCCGGCAGGCTGAAATCTGCCGGGGAAATTCCCTCCCGGAGGGGGAAATCGTCGCCATCGTCACCGTCATCGAGCTGGACTTCATTGGGATCATCATCATCATCATCTCCACCGCCGACATCATCATCTCCATCGCTGCACCTCGTCTCCGTTGTAACATCTAGGGTTGAATCTTGATTATTTCATAGGGGAAACTCTCCCGGTATTGATTACTCCTTGTTATTGATGCTATTGAGTGAAACCATTGAACCAAGGTTTATGTTCAGATTTTTATTCATCATCATATCACCTCTGATCATGTTCCATATGATGTCTTGTGAGTAGTTCGTTTAGTTCTTGAGGACATGGGTGAAGTCTAAATGTTAGTAGTGAACTATGTTGAGTAATATTTAATGGTTTGATATTTAAGTTGTGGTGTTATTCTTCTAGTGGTGCCATGTGAACATCGACTACATGATACTTCACCTTGGGCCTAGGGGAATGCATCTTGTATTCGTTTGCCAATTGTGGGGTTGCCGGAGTGACAGCAACCTGAACCCCCGTTGGTATATCGATGCATGAGGGATAGCAGGATCTCAGAGTTTAAGGTTGTGGTTAGATTTATCTTAATTACTTTCTTGTATTTGCGGATGCTTGCAAGGGGTTTAATCACAAGTATGTATTAGTCCTAGGAAGGGCGGTGTATTAGCATAGGTTCACCCACACAACACTTATCAAAACAATGAAGATTAATCAACTATATGAAGCGAAAGCACTAGACTAAATTCCCGTGTGTCCTCAAGAACGTTTGGTCATCATAAGTAAACAAACCGGCTTGTCCTTTGTGCTAAAAAGGATTGGGCCACTCGCTACAATTATTACTCTCGCATTTTACTTACTTGTACTTTATTTATCTGCTATATCAAAATCCCCTGAAAACTTGTTTGTGAGCATTTACAGTGAATCCTTCATCGAAACTGCTTGTCAACACCTTCTGCTCCTCGTTGGGTTCGACACTCTTATTTATCGAAAGTACTACGATACACCCCCTATACTTGTGGGTCATCAGCACCCTGTCGGGACGGGAATTGCCCCCGGAGCCATGTCCATCGACTCCACCACCATATCCGTCGCCGTTACTGACTCCCATGATGAGGAGGGAGTAGTTCTCCCCCGAGGCTGAGGGCTTTGCCGGTAGCTATGTGGTGTATCTCTCTCCCATGGTGTGATCTTTATGTGATCGTTAGCTTTGTAATCTAGTTGAATAAGTAGATGTTATTCTTCAACTGTTATGCTACTGAAGTGGTTTTATTATGTGATCTCCGTGGACACCTTGTCCCACGGTGTGAAGGTGACGGTTTGCATACCGTGTGTGTCTCAATACTTATGAATTATGTTGTCTTGTTAGTACCATCTTTGTATGCTCAAAGTGATAGCGTGGGGCATCCATACATTGGGAATGCGAACTTTAAGGAGTGCTTATGCAGCCCTACGCATTAAAGTTGTGTTTATTATCCAACCGGAGAGTGGTTCAGATTAGCATAGTGAAAAGATAATATTTATGTATTCAATTATGAAATCATTGTTGAGAGCGTCCACTAGTGAAAGTATGATCTCTAGGCCTTGTTTCCAAGCATTGAAACACCATTTACAACCTGTTACATGTTTGCTTGCTGTCATTTTTATTTCAGATTGCAATTATCACTTACAATTATCCATATTACTTTTATTTCACTATCTCTTCGCCGAACTAGTGCACCTATACACCTAAGAAATGTATTGGGTGTGTTGGGGACACAAGACTTCTTGTATCGTAATTGCAGGGTTGCTTGAGAGGGATATATTTGACCTCTACCTCCCCGCGAGTTCGATAAACCTTGATTGATCCACTTAAGGGAAACTTGCTGTTATTCTACAAACCTCTGCACTTGGAGACCCAACACTGTCTACAAGAATAGAAGCATGCGTAAACATTAGAATGTGACTATCATTTTTTGTGTGCGTGCCTTGGCCATTGCATATAAGGCTCCTCTCTTTCTTTTTTCGCCACTCTTCTTTTGATCATGCGCCCGTTCTTTTTTTGTCCATCCAGGGGTTTAAAATGTGCATTGTTCTTCATGCGACATTTGGTGGTGGGTTCAGCCTTCGTTGTTGCACGTCGGTGGTCTTGCTTCCGGTGGATTTTACTTTTCTAGGGATGCATCGATTTCTCCTCGCGGTTGTGTTTGTTGAGTGGCTACTTTGTTGGTCGTGCTTTCATGCTCATGTTGCTTCTTCGTGGTTGTCTTACCTTGCAGTTTGTTTGCCAAAGACGTGGCTCTGCACATTTTCCACAAGGAGTAAGGGCTCAAAACAAGAATGTTGCAAATACGACAATTATGGTATGGAGATGTAAGTATGTTCTTCTGTGTTATGTGTTCTTATGTTATATATGTATAGTGGGCTAAGGTGGAACTCATATTCTCTCTTTTATTTTTCATATACATGTCTTTGTGTGAGATTTAAGACAAAGGGGTGGTTTGGAAAAGAATGAAACAACTTCCCAACCTTTTTGCGACCCCGGAGATCGTATGTCATCTTGTAGAAAATCTTATATGTTAGTGAGAATTGTTGCTACTCACATTACAGTGTGTAATCGGTGATATTATGGTAAAAATGTAATGATACATTTTTTCTATGTTATGAATGAAGTTTGTTGTCATTTTAGTGTGTGTGATGTAAACATTTCAATCTGATTTGAAACATATGTTACTTTTGTAGACATCTTTTATCTCTAAAAGCAAGCCCCCACTACTTGATTTTGCAGCCCTGTGGTGCCTCCACATCACCTCAAATTCTCCCTTCATTGTTGTGTCCCCAATCGCTGGCCTTTCTCTGTATCCGGTATCACTTGTGCTTTGTTCAGTTAGAGCGCCCTGTGGACTGGCACTACCACTGCGGCCTTTTCCTCTTCGTTTTCCCACAAACGGAATTAACTAATCCGCATGACGAGCAAGGCAGGCAATCAGCCGGCTGCCTCATATTCTCTCCTGGCAGCCCCATTCTCTCTTCCTATAAACTCGCTCATTCTTCATTGGAATCTCTTTGTCTGCCCTCTTTGCGGCTTTATAACTTACAAAGAGAGTATGCAAGATGATGATTTTTTTCTTCTCTCGACTCAGTTTGCACCATTGTGTTAACTTGGATATGTGCAGAAACAGGTATATTGCATGATGGAGAAGATCGACTTGGGCGGTCCTCTATTCCTTGAGTTTATGGAGAATAAGCCACGGTATTTGAGTTATCCTTCCAAAATATTTTCCTAGATTTTCTGGTGCTTATGGTAGGATTTCCATGATTGGTTTGAGTGATGATTTGAGGATTCTGTGACGCTAATCAGCAAATCAACTGTCTACTGAATTAGATTTAGGATTGAAATTCATGCAGTGTTTTTGCTGGTATAGTTCTCAATTTCTCCACTGATCCGGCCGTAAAGCTCGAGGCTGGGCAGTCACCTCAGCAGGACGGCCAAGAATTTCCTCACTGGCAGAAACAGTTCCTTCGGAAGATCGTAAGCACTCACCACTGGTATGTGGATTCAGTTTCCCCCTGTACCTATTTGTGTGTAGAGCCCCGACTTAGTCTCTGTAAGCCGGCGTGAAGGGATTTGACCTTGGCCAACCGCCCATGCACTTGTCTTGATGTTCTACTTGCATTGCATATAAGACTCTAGAATAAATTAAGTCCTTTGAAATTCTCTATTTATTTTGTTGATGATTCATTCCCGCTGTTAGTTCTGCAGACATCAAGGAAAATATCATATGCAAAGGCCAACTAAACGATTGACAGGGACTGGAATGGCTAGATGTGTTATATGAACAAAAAAATCCCTGCTTGGTCCGTTCTCCAATTTTATTTCAGATTTCTCTCAATGAAACCTTTCATCCCTCTGGTGAGTTATTTTCATACGGTAAGTAAGTACAAGAACATGCTTCTACATGCAAGTATAAACGCCTCTTTGTCTAGATGCACATTTCTGTGCCTAAAGCTGATTGTTTGATATACTCTTTCCTGGGAGCCATTATTTTAGATAAGCATCTTTTCCTTATGCATGTTTGAGGGAATTTGAGATAATCAAACTTTAATTTCAAGATGCATTTTTTTTACCTTTATGTTCTTCTGTTGAATATTGACATTTTCAGAGTGCTGGATCGATAACACAGAAAACATTCTATGAATTCCTTACATTTTGATGAGCTTTTGTTGATTCTCCTGAAGTATATATGGTAGAAGTTACAGTAGTCGTCAGTACATGTGCATTGTGTATGGTACATGTAGATTACTACTTTCTTTTCCGTTGTCCAATTTTCTTCAGGAAATCTTTTGCTGTCAATTTCCATTTTTTTATAGAATACAACAACAGTCTGCATTTAGAGGTTTCATAAATTGATATAAACGTGAAATTGGCTGTTTGGTTTGTTCAAAAGCTTTCCTACATCATGATCGTCATTTGTTTGGTATACTCAAAATGGAGACATGGAGGAGAACAATGTTTTGGTGTACACTTAGTATGAACTTCAAAAGGTGTTTCTTGGCATACTCTTTTTAAATAAAGGCACACTTTTACTTGAACATCTTGATTCCTAAAGTGGCAGATTTTAGTGATGGATGTACATTGGAGGTTGTAACTAGATATCCATATGCATTTTTATATTGTAAATGTGTTTAGATCTGAGTCATACACTCATAGAAAAGACATATTTTTATAAGAAGTAACTCATTGATCTCCAGGCAAGAAACCATTGCTTATTTTATTATGTTTTCCCTTCCCTTTGCTAAAATATGTGTTGTTTCAATTAATGTATCTTAGATATATAGTCAGAGATACAAGATACTATTTATCTCACATTCATGAAACATTTATTGTTGGATACAAAATAGGCCTCAATCCGTTAACATGATTCTTAGTATCAAACATATATCATTTATAACTTAGATTCTATAATGTCATTTGTTTCATATTACTTTTTCCATATAGAGTGTAGCAATATTATTTACGCAGATATCCCGCAACAACGTGCGGGGTATCATCTAGTACAAATAAAGCTAAGTGCAAACAAGTGGAACCATAATAATCATACCTAATGAGAATGACCTTATTGAAATGGAGACCAAACAAAGACCGTTTCATATAATTGGTCTTATTATCTCGATTTCCATCAAGGCCTTCACATCAATTAAAAAGCCCACGCAATGACCTCTTTTTCCATTGCCACAGTGGTTCTGACCTATGTCCGTAGAGTCACTTTGTAGTTGTGTGTACTTCAAGAACACGTCATCTTATTGCCCATTAGTTGTTTCTTGACAATTATTTTCATAGTGCCATATCTTGCTTAGTCTTTGTAGGTTGTTTAGTTAATATCGGATTCTAATCTGGAATTGCGTTTGTGAGCCTTTGATTTCATTAACATATTAAGAATATATATTTTTTTACAAATTTGGTTGTCATACAGACACTCCTACCCATTGATCAACACAAAAAATCTTCACATGCGATGCAAACTTATCATGATGCCCATCATCAAATTCATATATTAGCCTAAAAACCCATTAAATGAGAGAAATGCCAATTTTCAAGTTCAAACCCATTGTAGGTAGACACCTTACATGCCTATAAATGTTTATTTACTTAAACTTAATATCCAATCATGCACTTTGGAAACTACACAGAGACATTTGTTTGACTATATGCTATAGTTCGAGTGAGTTAGCACATCTAAGGTTAGTAAAAATATTTCAACACATACATATACATACATTTCAAAAAGAAATATGGTGTCATACAAATTATTCTTATTTTTTCTGCAACATGGGAAGTCAAATAAACAACATGTCATTAAGTTGCCATAAATGTTCGAAAACCCCCAAAAATGTCACTTTACTTGGAACATAAATTCAAAATTTAAGAAATATATTTTCAATGGTAGAAAATATAATTTGGTAGTAAAATAGTATATGTTAATATTAATAGCATTGTGGTGTTGGTTAATTTTGCTTAGTGTAATATCATAATGATGCATCTATGAATAAATGATTGTTCGATAGGGGTAAGTTAACAATAAGGCACCCAATTTCTCCGAAAATTGTATATATTCATTTTTTCCACAAACCCAACTAGAAGCTCGTCGCACATAATGTAACGCTAGGAAGCATATGTGCTGTGGCACGCTGCGCCCGTGCCAGTAATATTTGCTATGCCTGATCTATGCAGTAATTGTTATGTTTTATTGTTTGTGTGGTGTGGTGTGGATTGAAAGAGCTTCAAGGTCATTAGCAATCTGGATATTTTTTAGAAGTAAGATAAGATACGGCAAATAAGTGGCTATATTAAGTGAGCTAATGGTATTTACATTGGACTACACGGTTTGTTCTACAGTGCAAAATGTTGCGTGTTAGAAACTAAACTGTAAAACGTACTGAAATACAACAGATGTAACATTCTGATTTCTAATTTTAGTTTTCTCATTCTACACTGAAGTTTGTCTTTCATGGCCTAATCGATAAATAAAAACTTGATAGTTTATAGGTCAAAAAAATTACAAACCGACATTGTATCATTACCAAGCAAAACGATAAAAAGCAATATAAAAATAGGAGGTAGAGAGGAAAGCCTTTCATACACTGAGTGACTGCAACAATATACAACAATCCACAACACAGAGAGCAGAAACAAAGAGGACCGTCTTCAAAACATTGATGAAAGAAGTTCAAAAAATAGAGCACTGGCTAGGGTTTGTTCCATGTAAACTACATACACTATGTTTGTAAATGAGTCATCTCTTATAAGTTGTTTAAGTACTGAAAATTCACAACCGACTGATGCCTTCACTGGGGTGCAGAACCTTCCTAGCCAGCCACTGAGGTCATTCAACAACATCGATCTTGCGCTAATTCAAGAGAAATTAGCGGGATTCTTACTTATGGAGGTCATATCTCCAACCAGAGAATACCATCAGTAATTTATATTCAGACAATGGGGATCGTAAGAAAAATTATATTGTATATGCATATGTACTGTGTGTAATATGTTCGACCAAGCATGAAGAAAGAGATCACTTCAATCACTGTATTCATGACAATGTTGTGTAATGGTACCTTCATTGCTGTATGTAGTAGCATCGAGTTGAATGAAACACAATAAATAAAAATAAAAACACTACATGAAAAATAATTGAATGATAAAAAACAAAATCTACATCTACATCTACACTACTTAAAAAGGAGAAACATGTTCCCTATTCTGCCACTACGACCATCCTTTCGTCGTTCCTTCGTCCAGCTTTTTCACCCCCGCACGCGTTCAGATGGGCCAAGTGCCCAGGCCCAACTTCTCCTTCCTCTTGCCTGAGATATCGCGTCGCCCGCCTGCGCCTGCCGCCACCCTGCGCCGCCGTCCTTCCCACGCCGCCCTGGCCAGCTGGGGCCTCCTTTCTTTATCCGCGACGTTGCACCTTTCCTCCCTTCTTTATCCGCGACGTTGCACCTTTCCTCCCATCTGGGGTCTTCTGAGATCCAGCCGATGGAATCGACGAGATCCCCTTCATAGACTTCTCTTGCCTGAAGCAGAAGAACCACTGGGTGCGACGATGACCGCCACTTCCTCCCTGCGCCATGGCTCGGGCCGCGCTCGGCCGAGACGACACCAGATTGTTGGCTGTCATCAGCATACCACACATCGTTGATGGCGACCAAAGAGTGACGGATCTAGCGGGTGGGGCTCAGATCATGAGCTCTTCGACCAGATCTGCTGTGTTGGTAGATTCAACGAGGATGAGGTGATTATTTGTCTGCTCGAATTAGACGGTTCCGAGATTGATGTGCTAACATCGTCCTTTCTGTTCTAGGTGAGGTATTTCTTCCATCAGATTACTTGTGGTGTTAGCTACTGCCACTTCACGGTGAGAATAGCAACGAAGTAAACTCTTTTCATGAATAAATCTGAAAGTTGTTCTACTGATGAGGTGTGGAATCCTAAATCCGTTTGAGCTTTCAGCGAATTTGACACCGGGACATGGAATTGGAGAATACGTTACTGGATGGTAATCCAGCTCCATGTCTGAAGATCTGTGATTTTGTCTACTCCAAGGTACCAAATAGTATTTCCTTGCTCTTTCTTACGGCGTTCTCCTTCAAGGTACCAACTCTGTCCAACTTTGAATGCTAGGAAAAATACCCTTTTTGCCAACTTTATTAGTGATGTTTCAAACAAATCGTTCAAAACCATATTTTTGCAAGCAGGCCAAAAAGACACCAGATAATAGTGATCTCTGAATCGAGAATAGTGATTGATAGCCCCTTTGGATACACTGGGGATAATGCTGCATGTAATAAGATCATTGTATCATATATCCACCTAAATAAAATAGGTTCTCTACATAGTTGCATGTTTTGCTGGTAGGACAAAAGATCATCCACTTATAGGCTGATAGTAAATACTGTAGTAAAGACTGTTGCATAGCCATACACTTTTCTTAATTCTGATTTGATAGTAAATATTTATGAAAGGTGACTTGTATTTGGTATTACGTTTGTGTCTCGATCCAACAAGAGAGAAAATTGCCGAGATTACAACTGCTGGGTCACGCTACATAACTACTGTTTCGATCACATATATCTGTAGTCAGTAACCTCGTGCAGTATTAGCTTCAATTCACCTCCTTTCATTTATTCTTCTTTTTTCTATTGATCCGCAGAAGAATAAACGAATCCACTATATTTTGTTTGTTGCATTCACAAGTCTGCTTCTTTTCCTAACTGCTGTTGTAGTATGGTTAGATACCCGTGCTTGTGTATATGATAGTTTGTGTATTTGATGAATTCTCATCTAGATTAAAATCGATGGAACCATGAAAATGATCACAAGGATGCAACAACATTATTTGACATAGATAACATTACATGGAAGTTCGGGAATACATATGCTAAAGTTTCTTTGTGTTTTTATTTGCAGTCTGAACTGATATTGGGGACTTCAAAGCTTGCAATTATGCCCTATATATGTACCTGGACAAGACCTCCAATTCGTGACGACCAACCAATTCAGTAAGTTGCACACTCACATATCCTTGCAGAGGTAAAGGTGGATGTGATTGTAAGTTTGTTTGAACTGTCAAATGGATCAGGTGTTAGATGTCTGCAACTATATATCTGTTTGCCCATTTGAAAATAACTTGAAATCTGTAACCGCAATACCTGACAATTTAGTGTTAACATAATTTTGGGGAATGGTTACCATAAATTTTAAAAGTATTATTCTTTCATTTATCCACAGGTGAGCTATGTCAGAAATGAATATGAGTGAGGAGTGTTAGATGGGCTGAAGAATTATCTATTGGGTTATTTAGCATTCGTTTACTGATGTACAACATGGGTAAACTAGATTGCTAATTATGTTACAGATAATTCTATAATAATCAACTTACTTCTCTTATAGATAACAGTGTATCAACATTCTTTGCCAGGCACTCGAGTTGTGTATTCCTGTAAATATGGACAAAGAGTAATGTTGATGCAATTTAGGTGAGTAATGTGAGTCGTACATGTTCAGAAATTACTATCACACATGCATTCTTGGAAATGAGAACCAGTCAAAATATATTTCTGAACTACCGGTTTTATCACTTTCTAATGAGCACTTTCATTGGGAAACACAAAACTGCATATCATCTTATTTTCAGATGTCCTATAGCTGTCTGCATTTGGTCTGTGATATGGGAGTTGCTAGATTGGCCGTCCCATCCTTCTTCAATTCAGTAACTTCGTAACTTGTGCGTCACGGCAAAACTGAATTGTTTTTTCTCTGTTGTGGAGTTGATGTTGGTTGGTGGTCTCTTTGGACCATCAGAAATGCCTCTTGGTTTTTGAAAACATAATGGTGAGAAACCCAACTAACAGTCATGATTGTCCTCTTGACCTCCGTGATGATCTGACCAAGTTTACATCAATGCTTTGGGCCGAACTAAATTCTGAATACAATTCTTTGTAATATGCATAAGCAGTCTAGGATGGTGTTTTGTTTGCTGATAGTTGCATCAGTACTGACTGTTTAACTGTGTTTGTCTACACTTATTTATCCTTTTTCTAACACCAACGTCAAGCTGCTTATGGATATTTTATATCAAGGCAAGAAGATCTTAAAGATTTAGAAGTTCTGAAAATGCGTGTGTTCATGCAGAATTGGCCTTTTTCCATTATTAAAAACCTTCTCACTTATTATTCTTACCTGCCAATATCATTTTCTCTGTGGTGCCAATTAGTATTGTGCATCCTAACTTCTTATACTGATCTACTAAATGACACCTTCTATGTGGTGCATATATTTTATTTGGTTGACCCATATGCACTTATAACTATATAAAACTATTTGACACTTCTGACACAGTTGCCCTTATTTAAAACATTAATTTTGATTGATAATTATGCCCACTCAAGATTGTATATGTATTTCTCTTGCTGTAGCTCTAGATGGACCAAGACATCAACAATTTAGATGACATGACAGGCTTGACAAAAGGCAAGAAACGAAGCAATATATACATTGTTCTGTCATTTATTTTCCTTGTTCAAATGCCAGTGCATTTGTATAGCTCTCTTATGTGTGTTGTTTGTGTCAGCTGCAAAGCTTGCATCAAGAAGTGAATAAACTCAGTGTGCATAAACTCTATGGTTGGTTTTTCTTTTGGTAAATAACTCTGCGAAGTTTTTTGTGTGTGTGCTGCTCCAATACGACCCAACTGATCATTTTTCGGTGCACTATCTTATAGTTCGGTTATTCAAAGCATAGCAGGTTGTCTCAGTGATGTTTCTGTACATTTGTCCATATCGTTTTTGTGAAAATGCATGTTTGCCATTTGGTTCTTTTCTAGGTTGTGTGGTTATACGGAAACTTTTTTCGTTAAATATGATTTATTTAGGATGCCATAACTGACATCTCCAGCTCCTACACTAAGATATTGGCCAAGGTAAATAATCCAGCTCCTACAGAAGTTCCGAAAGTATAATAACTATTTCTTTGACTACAAACATGATAGTGCTTACATGGGTTAGGATTCCTTCTTCTATTAGAAACCTGGGCATGGACAGTCAAATAGCCGTGAGATATGAATATTCACTCGTATGACGACAATTGGTGAAAAAACAAAGGGTTACAGATTCAAGTATTGAAACTAGGGCATTTCTCAGTTCTCTCTTCATTATAGTTGGTTGCTCCTTTTATTTTATAAATTATCTATGACAATTTTTATATTCGAAGTACACCTAAGTACACATTGTACAGTAATTGGTTACTACAACAATCTCATATAGTACATGCTTCAGTAGCTTAAGTTACTGTACTTAGACAAAATATTTTAGCACCGGGGTCTGACCTCCTAATTAATATCTCCATATGCAAACCTATATCACCATGACCTCTGACGCATAACACCATCAGTACATAGCTACCCTGACTAGGCCCGAAGATTTTTGTAAGCACTTCACACAATGGGGAGCTTGCTTTGTGAAATTGGGACCATTTAGAAACAATCGCAAAGATATTATATTACAAGCTACTTACGACTTATGAGTTATATGTCGGTGTAATATATTTGGATGGTCATGTATTAATTTGGTTCGTATCAACATCATATTTTTTATTATAAGATAGTGATGAGAAAGAGTGGAGATGAGCATGCCACACAGATGGGCAGTGATAGCCTCCCCTCTGTTCTTCTGTAATCTACTTTAATCACTTCTGCAATTGTGGGTTCAACGACTCTATTTGTGGATTTAGTTCTTGATATTAGAAATTATTTTTTATCCAACAGGTGCATATACAAGGTGGCAAGGACAGAAGAATATGTACATATGCAAGGTGACAAGGGCATAAGAACATGTACATATGCAAAGGTGACAAGGACAGGGAGAACTCAAAAGCTGGTATTATGTGAGCTAAAACCGGTGTCTTTTAGTGCTTCCTTTTTGCTATGTAAGGTTAGTTCAGGTCACTTCATACCATTAGTTTATTTAATGAGCTATCACCATTTTATTTGGTTTTGTAATGTCTCAGAACCTTCAGTTTATGTGGAAGTAAGTTATTATAGCAGATGAAGTAATTTTTGAGAATGACCTAGCTATAAAGATTGCTGAAGTAGATATAGAGAAGGTGTATGTCAGCACAAAAATTTAACAATATGCAAGGCCATCGACGAGGTCCCATTTCTGTCACCGTCTACCGATTTTCTTAATCAAAATATTGAGTTTATGTCGATTTGTCGCATGAAGTCCGTACTATCTGTGTCACACTTCTAATTGCTGATTGTTGAGGTAACAGTTATGACGGCCTAAAACATAGGTGTGAGACTGACTGCGGAAGAATAACAAGGGCTACAACTTGGAACCACGTACAGGCACAACAATGTTTCGTGTTGTATATTATGTTATCCATGATTTGTTTTAAATTTTTATAGTAAGTTGTAAATTATATATGTACATTGAGAAATAAAATTTGAAAACCCGTGGCAAAGCACGGACATTTGTACGTAAAAATCAAAAGAAAAATACAGAGGAAAGGGGTCTCCTACGCTCCACACATGGAGCTCGTTAGAGCATCTCCAGCCGCGTCCCCCAAACCGTCCCCCAAACCGCGCCGGATCGAGCGTTTGGGGGACGTGTTTCGTTCGTGCCGCGTTTGGGGGACGTCGCTCCCCAGCCGCGTCCCCCAAACGCCGCCCCCAAACATTTAAAATAATTTTTCTGGCATTTTTATTTCAATTTCCACAAACTAATACATAATTTGGAACGTGGTTTACACGAAAACACAGTTTGGAACATGGTTTTCCACAAACTAATACATAGTTTGAACCATGGTGGACACAAATATAAAATATTGCAAAGAAACTAAACCTAACTAGGCCGTGCATCGAAGGTTTCGTGTGTTCGCTGCTAAGAAAGAACACTCGAGGGCACACCCGATCACCTAAGCTGGAAAATCCAGCGGGAGGATGGTGCCCTTGTTGGTTCTACCGATGAGGCGAACAGGCGAAACCTCCGTGCACGTATTCGCTGCGAAGAAACAACACTCATTCGGTCGTCCTCCTCGTCGGTGCTGTCGTCGTCCCTGTCGACGTGGTAGTCCCGGAGGCAGCGCCTCTCGTCGAAGACCTTGACTTTCATGTCCCTGTTGCCGAAGTAGGAGAACACGAGGATGAAGCCGGCTTGGAGGCTGTGGTGGCGCGCGAACTTCTCCCGGCCGATGTTGAGGTACATCTTGCCGCGCGCGTCGTAGATCGCCTTGACGATCCACCGGCAGTAGCCGCACGAATGCTCCCGCGGATGCATCGTGCGCGGGCGTACGCCGCCGACGTACTCGGCGAAGGAGTCCGGCAGCCTCCGGATGCCGCGCGGGTCGCCCTTGAGGACGTGGACGAACTCGAACAGGACGTCCGGCTCCACGTCCATCTCCGACGATGATGAAGGCGGCGGCGTGGAAGGCGACGGCGAGCGTTCAGCTACGCCGCGGCCACGACCACGACCACGACCACGGCCGCGGCCGCGAGGTCCGCCTCCGCCTCTACCAGACATAGCGTCGAGTCTTGTTGAGAGATGGTGGCGGCTAGGGTTTGGGAGAGAGGCGCTAGGGTTTGTGTGTGAGAGGGACGATGAGAGGCGCCCCTTTTATAGGCCGGAGGGAGGCGGAGGAGCGG
Organism: Lolium rigidum; assembly: GCF_022539505.1. Classification (NCBI taxonomy): domain Eukaryota; kingdom Viridiplantae; phylum Streptophyta; class Magnoliopsida; order Poales; family Poaceae; genus Lolium; species Lolium rigidum. The sequence goes on from NC_061513.1 coordinate 287,104,214, forward strand.
TGGCGCTCATTAACGCCGGCACGCGAGCTAGGCGCGACGGGACGCGTCGGCTGCGCCCTCTGCGGGAACTCGCACCGTCGCTGCGCGCCAGCAACTTCCGTCGCGAGGTAGGCGACGGTTAGGTTTAAATTAATTGTGCCGCCGACGGGTCGGCCCCGCCACTCCCCGCCTCGCTTTTCGTTGTGTCCGGCGTCCCCGGTGCGTCCCCTGTGGGACGGGGACGGGCTCGGGGCGCCGGACACCGAATGGGGGCGCGCCGGACGAAAAATGGCTTTGGGGGACGCGGCTGGAACGTTTTTTTTGTCCGGCGCGCCCCAAATCCCTTTGGGGGACGGTTTGGGGGACGCGACTGGAGATGCTTTTAGTCCCGGTTAGTGTTCCACCGACCATAACTAAATAATCTCCAGCCTGAGAGCTCGAGATCAATCACGTGGAGACCCTTTAGTTCCAATTCACAACACAACCAGAATAAAAGAGGGGGTATTGTCAAAAAAAAGAATAAAAGAGGGGGCTTTAGTGCCGATTGGGTTGAGCGACCGAAACTAAAGGCAGTTACGAACCGAGATTAGTGTGGATTTTTCTACAAGAGGGTTGAGATCTGGACAGCTTGCGGTCTGAACACCTCATGCTCCTCGGGCATTGCTGACATCATTGCACAAGAGTGTGTTACTTTGCTGATTAATCTATAAAACTCTGTTTGCCCTCAAAAAAATTGTTGTACACGTACATGAATGAGGAGAAATAATAGTTAAAAGACAAAAAAATATTATAACACTAGAGGAAACAATCAAGGTTGTAACAACTTCTAGCAGTCGGCATATGCTATTTTGGCCATCCGCATTACAAGGCATCGACATAGCTGAGGTTATCATCGACATAGGCTATGGCTATCGGCGTGGGCTATGCCGACGGCAGCCGTCGACAAAGAGGTTAATAGCCATTTGTCAGTTTTCCAAAAAAACGAAAACCAATATTAAAACTTCCCATGGTCACTACTCAAATTGCTCTCATCCCATCGGTCACTCATCCTTAAACTGCTCCCATCTCAGCATACTTAACTTGTTCCTTCCTTCCTTATGAGTTTCTTGCAGAGAAGGTATACTTTCCTGACAATAGTACCCCATCAATCGTATTAACCTTTCGGCCATAACATCGCACTTCTATATTATTTAAATTCCAAAAAAAATATTTGAGTAAACAACAATCAATAAGTAGTAATAATCTTGTATTCAAATAACAAGAAACTGAATTTGATTTTTTTAAAAAAAAATCACCGAATGAAAAAACTCATATTTCTTTTTTGATTTTGAGGAATCTAAAAAAATTCCGTAGATATTTTCATATAAAAACATTTTCATTAGAGGTCGTCCGCAACCAGAAAAACAGTTTCACCGAAACATGACGCCATTTGCGTAATATATTAAAATTCATGTTTGTTAATTTTCCTAACAACTAGAACACACAATGCATGGTCATCTCAAAGGATTTTATTTTTAAAATTTCTAACATTTCCTTATATTCTTTCGAAAACTAAAAGGCAATTTCGGGGGGGGGGGGGGGTCGATTCGCCATCACGGCAAAAACTCCAGGGGAAACGCGTGCCAGGCAATTCCGATGGATTTTCTGTGCTGATGGTTGCCGCCAACACATAGTGCAATACACCGACGGCTTTTCTATGCCGACGGCCTATTTGCTGGGCGGTCCGGTTCGAGCCCTACGCCGATGGCCCAGATAAAAAGCTGCGGCCTAGGATGGGCCCGTCGGCACCTTGACGAATTCCTATAGTGTAATTATTCCCGCAAAAATATTTGGCCTTTTATATAGGACATTGACCAGTACTATATACTAAATCATATGTTGTATTCTTCTTTTAATTTTTTGTCATCTATTTTCATTCTAATTTTTTGAACGTACTATAGGCAACTAATAGTAAGAGTTGTGGAAATATTGTAAGTACTCACCCCCTCCCATTGAACATAACGGAAGTTTGTCTAAATTTAAATGTATCTAAGCATTAGGTACATCAGAATTTAGACAAACTCTAGAGGGTGTACAACGTAGAAAAGCAAAAAAATCAAGAGCTCCTTATATTTTAGGATGGAGGAGTACTAGTAAAAGTACAACTTAAAAAGAAGACATACATCATTTTGACAAATATGTTCGCACACTTTTATTATTACACAATTGAAAATGAAAATGGTACACGTAGCAAAATGTGTGCAAATTAGAATGCGCATAAAAAGTTTCCATCTGAAGTACCAAGGTGTTAAGCATAGCAAGGCCATGAGCCCTTGGTACATGAATCTATCAGGAACAGAAATGTTAATGTGTTGTTGTCAGAAAGATCTCTTGGGCCAGTGTATATGAGGTGTGATTTCACAATCAGGCTCATAAACTAGGTTTGGGATGCTGGTTTATGCACATTGTTAAATTGAGAATTATGGTAAGGGTTTGAGTTGGATTTCAAAAGCATTGTGTAATAAAAAATAAAAAATTAACAAATTTGACACAAAACTATTTTTTACTTTATTTATTCATGGCTACTAATTTTAGTCAATTGAACCTAAATAAATATTTATCACAATATATATGTACCGGTCAAAATGGTAGAATGTAGCATGCAAGTGTATTTTTTATGACTTTCAGCGCTTGTTTTGGATCCCGGATGCACCTGATGAACCATAAATAAAGCGGGTGGACCAGATATATTTTCCTCCAAGGCAGCCACCGTTGAGTTTGTACCAATATTTGCATTTCTGGGTAGGTCTCGTGGAAATCTATTATGTCTCGGTTCACATATATCATTTTATTTTCATTACTCAAGGTTCTAAAAGGATTTGAAATTGAGGCATTAAGTTTTTGTTTGGAAACAAAATCATCCAATACCACAACAGAGCATAGAAGTCCATATCATTCATCAGTATAAAACGAGGAATAGCTCGTTTACTTTATTCATTCATCCCCGTTACCTTGAACCAATACAATACAATACGAAACCTTAATTACCTTTTTTTCTCAAACTCCAATATATACCCAAATGTGGAAATGTAAGACTATAATTGCTATAAGTGGTAGTACAATACCTTTCCCAAATTCATTGGTTAAAATTTAGTGAGTGTGTATGTGTATTTATCAGTATGAACTATATAAGTGAGGTAAGCGCATTAACCGTCGTCACACATCCATATCCAGCACGAGAGGCGTGTCCCCCTTCTCGACGCTGAACGTCTTGTGCATCTTCCCTGTCGCCGTCGCGAGCTGCACGATGTACGAGCCATGGTACCCTCTGAACTTGAAGTTTCCGTCACTGTCGATCTTCCCGCGCGCGTGCGACGTCCACTCCCGCCGCAGATTTATGAACCTGCAGTCAATCATGTAGTAAATCAGAAAAATCCTCAACAAATACATCACGAGTAGAAATGTTAGTTTGTGAGCGTGACCGACCTCTGGCCGGCGCAATTGACAGTGCCGTCGGAGTTGACGAGGCAGGCGTCCTGGCGCCACATGTGTCCCTGCATAAACCCCCAGAATACCACCCCCTCCACGGCCGGGTGCGCGTACGCCTCCCGGAGCACCACCTCGTAGTCATCGGCGCGGAGGTCCAAGTCGGTCTCGCACGCGTCGAGCTCGGTGAGCCAGATGGGCAGGTCGGTGGTGGCGAGCTTGTCGAGCGCGTCGCAGATGATCTCCCCGACCGGGTTGGTCACGTGCCCCTGCAGCCCAATGCCGCCCACCGGCGCGCCCTTCTCCTGCAGCGCGTTGATCTGCGCGATGTACTTCTCCGGCGTGGCGTTGGGATCATTGCCGCCCTCAACATTGTAGTCGTTGACGAACAGGGCGGCGCCGGGGTCGATCCTCGCCGTCTCCTTGAACATGAACGCGTTGACGTCGTCGCCGAGCTTGTCCTGGAAGAAGCTGCCGTGGAGCATCTCGTTGTTGACGTCGTAGTGCGGGAACCTGCCGGCGTAGCGGGTGAGGAGGCTGGTGAGGCGGCCCTGCACGGCGGCGGTGAGCTGGTCGTTGTCGAGCGCCTTGACCCACTTCTGCACCATGTTGTCGACGGCCCAGAAGATGCAGTGGCCGCGCACGGGCTTGCCGTAGCGGTCGCAGAAGTCGAGCAGCGCGTCGGTGTCGGCGTAGTTGAGCTGGCCCTGGACGGCCTCGGTGTGGTACCACTTGAGCTCGTTCTCGAACACCGCCCAGTCGAAGTGCTTGGTGAAGAAGTCCACGAAGTTGGGGTCCTGGATCACCGCCGGGTTGATGCACGCGCCGAACGCGAAGCTCTGGTCCATCTGCATCACCCGAATCGACGCACCGGATACCGCAGATGATGATCCAGCGTCGGCAAACTTCAGCACCACGTCACGCCTTCGCACCTGCATGCAAGCAAATTCATGGCCCATTTTATTCGCATGATTTTTGAAATTTTAAAAGAAAATTATAGAAATAGATTGGCATGAAATGCTTAATCCTAACCCAGCCACCAAAGTTTTTTTTTTTTTTTTGAGACAAGTTAGCCCCGAGTCTCCTAACAAAGGGATATTGAAAGATTTGGTTCGTTCATTTCCCAAGTTTGGAGGTTGGGGGGACACTGAAGCAAAAGTCCTATAGCATACATGTTCCTATCGGTGCCATTACAAGCGGTCGATCCCAAGCGGGGTTGGCTAAGTCGTTGGTCCTCTTCCTAAATCCTTAGGGCTCCATTGACTACTAGAATTTGTATAGAAATTGCATCGGATTTGAATTCGATAGAAAATTTTCTACTCCGTACAAAAGTTGTGTGATTAATAGGAACATATTGTATAGGACCTAATCCTATAGAAATCTTGGAGTGTAAATATTATTGGAAAAAGTGTTAGCTAATACCTCGTAAAAAATTCTGCTGCTAAAATTAAACACACTTCATCTTCTCATAGAATTTAAGTAGCATGGCATCTCAATCATATATTTTTTTAACTATATTTTTCCTATCCCTTGAAACTGAGGAGCCCTACCAATTATGAATATGTCATAGTTGTCGTGGAGAGAAAAAGGAAAATTTATATAAACACAATTTTCTCAATTTTCTTTGGAGTTTCCGTTGGAGGCTCCTCCTATGCAATATGGTGTCGAGCAAGGTGCGTACGTGCCAAACAAAACAAAGCATTGGTCGGAGGTGAATATCCCGCATTGGTCGCTGTTGTTATCTAGGTGTAGTAGTAAATCTTTTTCAGTTTGGAGCCGTAGATCGTGCGATCGTGAGAGCTCAGCTTACCTTGTCAGTCTTCTTCTTGAGCTTCTTGAACCGGGCCTTGCGATCGACGGCGAACACCTGGAGGTCCATCACCTTGACGTCGACGCCGGCGGGCGCGCCCTGGACGTGCACCGCGGCGGCGCCGGACAGCACCGGGCTCGCCTTCAGCCGGAACACGCCCTTGATCTCCGTCCACTTCCCCGCCTCCGCGCACACGACGCCGCCCTCGACCACCAGGCATTTCTCCTCCTCCACGCCTTCTTCCCCGTCGCCGTCAAACCGAACGTTGATGCGCACCACGGCGTCCCCGGCACCGTCCGCTTTGGCCATGCCGTCGCCGATGCTGACCCATCCGGCGACTCGGTACGTGACACGGGGCTTGAGCGCGCCGCCGGGGATCGCCTGGCAGAGTCCGTCCTCCTCGCAGGCGCGGCCAGCCGCCAGAATGTACCGGCCGCTCGGCTTGTAATCGTCGGCGACGTCGTTGATGGTCTCCGTGGGCACATTGGCCGGCTCCTCGTCGTGCGCCGACAGCTTGGTGCACGCGCCCAGCGGCGCCCACCCGGCGAGCCCGTCCTTGAGCAGGTTGGCGTCGAACACCACCCCGTGTGCACAGGAACAAGCCATGGTGCTGCGACGAGGCGGGGAAAGAGGTGATCGGAGTTGGTAGCCGTGGATTAACTGGCTGTGCGGTGAGATGACGGATCGCGGCGGCCGGACGTATATAAAGGCGGGAGGGTCGGCGGTCGGGATCGCGACGAAATAGTTGAGAAGCTCACCGAACGGTCGCAAAATATTGTGCAAAGCTCGAAGCAACCACCGCGCACCACAGACGGCACTTCTTTTCCTCTCTGCTTTTGAGTAACAGTAAAGCTTGCGCAAGGCCTGAGCAGAGAGCAAGCGCGACTGGCCCGCATGCCAGTGGCCTAAACGGGTTTCCGCCACGCGCGCAACGTTGCGGTACAGGGAGCGGAGGCGTGCGTGACTTGACTGAATCCGCGCCGAACGGAGATGCTCCGCACAAGAATTTGCCCGAGACACTTTGATTCCGTTCCTTCCGCGACCAAACCAAATTGAGTCGGTTTAAAGAAAAAAAAAACAAATTCAGTCGTTCGCCCAAACCATGCACGCGGGCAAAATCCACGCATGCCCCTCCCGTGATTTTTTTCCTCGCGTCCGCTTCCTTCTTTTTCTGCTTCCGGCTGGCTGAGTCAGGCAACTCGGTCCACCCGTGATTTTTTTTTAATCCCTTTGCGGCTGAGTTCATACGTCACAATGCAAAAATCAAACGTTGAACTCTCATAATAGTTCATTTTTCATCCCTTTGCGGCCGAGTTGAGCAAACTACTTGCGTGGAAAGAAAAAAAAATAGAGAAACCAACCAAATTAGTTTAGAACCAGATCAAGCCCAAACTAGCTGAGATGTTAAACCAAACGTCACAGTGCAAAAAATCAACGAAACCTTTGGGTCCCTGAACCAGTCTCTCGCTTGATTTCTCTCCCTTCTAATTCACGTGAAGCGTTGCGCCACAAAGATCTACTTGTTTGCTTATCAACATCGTCCCGTCTCTCTACCCTTGCACCGTTACCTTGAGTTTTGGGGCACCTATGGCAGATATTTGACTAGCTCAATCGGGGTAAGGACTAAAAGTGAATGTTTCTGAGAGTTCAAGGTTCATTTTAAACCAGACAGAAGTTCTAGGACCAGAAGTAGACTTTCTTCTATTTAAATCGGTTTAACATAATCGGTTCAACATAAACAGTGGCCTCAACGGTCGCCTTGGCCGTCTAGCGATCCAACGCACCCCGTTCAGTATGGCCCCGTTACCTCGCAAAACGAAGTCTCAGCCTCCAAAGCAGAACCCTAGCCCCGCACGCATATCCTCTCTCCCCACCCGCCGCCCCTTGCCACTCGCCGGAGATCCCAGCCTCTCCATCCGCCGCCGTTGCTCCGGATCCTCGCCCCCCCAACCTGCAGTCCAGCGTCGAGGACGACGGGGCCCGCCCTCGTGCGGCGTCCAGGAACCAGGGCGCATCATCCATGAGGAGATGGCGGCCGCCTCCCTACTCCCCCTTCGGCGCATGCAGCAGCGCCTGGGATCCGGCGTGCTCGCCGGCAAATACGCACCCGGTGAGACACCCTTCTTCACAGTCACGTTCCCTGCTGGCCCAATCAACCGTCTTTTTTTACATTGGATCCCGATTCTAAAATTGACTCGTCTTTTACTGCTCACGATCTGGATCCCGAGCAATGTCTTCGCAAGGATTCGCTCTCGGATTCGAAATTTCTGAATTGCTTGCGATAATCATGTGTTGTAACTGCTACATGTGCTTGCTTATGCTGTCAGTACGAAAACAAGTCATACCCTATTCCTTCTGTCCAATTGACTGAATTTTGGTGCCATGATTTCCATTAGGCAGGCAGAGATCTGGCCAGCGAGGAAGCAGGATGAGTTGCTCGCCAAATGGCTGTCTAGAGCGCCTGAAGGAGATCAAGCTGCTCGCCATCAAGGACCCACCATGGCCACCTTGTTGCAGCCACTCGGGAGCTCGTCGACACGTGCATCCAAAGATACTTCCTTGGTCACGCTCCAACTGGCTGGTATTAATGTGCAAAATCTCTTGTGCTTGCTGCCTTGGCTGCTTATGCCTGTGTAATAGCTGTCACTCCAAGTTATTGTTATCCAGTTTCTGGTGATCCATTGCCGCGGCATCGTTGTGCTTGCTGCCTTGTGCTGCAGCGCGAGTTGTTCTGGTGTGGCGCCCAATGACTCCGTTCCTGCTAGTCACGTTGTTGCGGCATCCTGATGCTCAGCATCACCATCAACTATAGCGTGGACATAATCTCATTCCTCCCCAACACTGCTGGTTTGGTATGCTTGCTTGCTGTAGATACTCATCTGTGTGCATTATGTATGTTCTTGGGAAATGCGAGGAACATGTTTGGGAATTCCGTCCTTTGGTCCGGAATTTCGGTAGGATTTTTTTGTCTCCTAAAGGCAAAAGTAGTGTCTACACAATATCCAGAATTTACACATATTTTCTCTAGTTTGCAGCTGCCTAGAGCTACAGAGCTGGTATATATACCCTTTGTGTTTTGAGCTTTGCCCTTCTATTTTGTTTGTGATGTAATTGTCTAGTGCGGTGCAATGGACTGCGTTTTAACATCAAAGCACCATGCTTTATGTGGAAATTCAATGAGAAATACAAGTGAAACTAGTTTGTATTTGGTTCCTGCAAATAATTCACTACTTGAATTGTTTTTCCCCCATAAAATCCTTTGTTCAACTATTTTTCTCAGCCTTGCTATGTTGTCTTTTAATTGTATGAACTGGTCCAAGTATTTATTGGTTTCCCTTCATATGGGTATGTGCAGGTAAATTGGGATGTTTACTCATGTTTGCAAGTGTTTATGTGCCACTACACTTCAAGCATTATCATGTTTGTCCATTTTGGATAACATATAACAAACTTAACGGTACTTTTTCAGAAGTGACAATGTGCTAATTTCTTCATTAAGTTGTAATAACCTCCATTTCTTCTGAAACTTATTCATGTACGATGGTATGTCAAACTTCTATGGCCATCAAATGCATACTACTCATGGCATGGGGAGAAGCTTGTCAGCCTGGTCTGGTTCGGCGTGCATGGGGACAACCCGTTGGTTATGCTGCAGCTCACATCTGGTGTGGCGCCTGACGACTCTGTTCCTGGCAGTCACGGTGTCACCACCGCCGCAGCATCCTGCCGCTGAGTATCACCGTTAACTACAGCCTCGAGGTAATCTTATTCCTCTCCAACACTGCTGGTTTGGTATGCTTCCTTGGTGCAAATGTGCATCTGTGTGCATGTTCTTGCGAAATGCGAGGGATGGTTTGGGAATTACGTCCCTGGGTAGGGAATTTTGCTACGAATTTTTTGTGTTTGAAGCTAGTAGTGTGTCCTCAGACAAGATCCAGAATTTACACATGTTTTTTTGTAGTTTGCAGCTGCCTAGAGCACTACTGCTGCTATATATGGCCATGTGTTGTGGACCGTGCCCTTCTATTTTTTTTATGCAATCATTTAGTGCGGTGCAAGGCATTGAGTTTTACCATCAAAGCACCATGCTTCCTTTGGGAGTTCAATGTGAGCAAGTTAAACTTGTCATACAGATTTAGAAATCATATTTCTCAATTAAAAAAGAAGAAAATAATTTAGTGCTTGAATTGTTTGTCTGTCATGAAATCCTTTAATTTGCTATTTTGCTCAGCCCTGGTATGTTGACTCGACTAGTGCTGGATTCTTTTAATTGTATGAACTGGTGCAAGTGTTTATTGGTTTCATTTCATATGGGTTTGTGAAAATAAATTGGGATATTTACTATGTTTGCAAGTGTTAATGTGTCGCTACATTTCAAGCATAATTATTTTCATTCATTGGATAACATATGCCAAACTTTGTTCTTACTTTCTTCATTAATTTTTATTAAGGTCCATTCCTTCTGAAATTTATTCAGATATGATGGTGCGCAAAACTGCTACTGTCTTCAAATGCATACTGCTCATGGTACTACAAGAACACCAGAGACGTTTTGCTATCGTAGGTAGGTATATTATCACTGTACATTTGTAATCTTTGATTTCCTGTGGTGTATCTTGGTGTTCTTTTCGTGACATCTCCATGTGCAAGTCTATTGTTTCGTATAATCAGGGAGCTAGAGAGGACAGAGAATCGATTGACGCAATAACACTGGTTCAAAAAATATTCCCTATACTTGTATGTGGAAAAGGATTTTTTTTCGGATGAGAAATAGCTTAAAATTTAATAAAGGGTAAATGTTGAGTTACTCATGTTATATGTTATAAGGGTTGATCCGATCAGATATACTTATCTGTAAATTAAGCAATAACCTGAAGATACAAATTTTGCTTCTCACTTCACAAGCATTCTTTGATGATATTTGGTTGGAAGCACATTGATATTTTTTTTCTGGCATGGTCTACCAGGCTAGGTAGGCTTTATGGGCGTTAAAAGGATTAGTTAGACTCCATGCTCTCGTTAGGGGTCATGCTGTACGGAAACAAGCAGCAGAAACACTTCAGTGTATGCAATCACTGGTAAAGGCTCAAGCTCGTGTCAGAGCAAGGCAAGTTTGCATTGCTTTGGAAGGTCAAGTGACCCAGAAGAAGGCTTCTAAAAATGTTCATGATGACCAAGCTCATGAAATTGAGGTACAGAACTGACCAGAAGTTAGTGCGTGATATAGTAGGCTATTTAATGCACGATATCCTTTCTAAGACCATATATGCAAACACATTTCAAACATATTTTTCGTTCGAGAATGAGTTCACTTAAAACATAGGAAATTAGGAAATCAATGGTGTAACCTGTGAGCTCACTAAGTTCTTTTCCATTCTTCTCTTGCACCTAGAGTAACTCATGTCCGTTAAGAATTACATATGTTAAAATAAATGAAATTACATCTTCATGCAGCATTATATACTAGCTTTGTTTGCTGGTTTTATGTTTATATAATTGCGGAGTTGTTGCCAAGATTTGTGTGTTGTTGGAATTTCAAATAATCTCGTCTCTTTGCTCTTTACATTCTTCCATAAAAGGAGTATATTATATGTTGTAGTTTAGAAAATTGAGAAGCTTTAGATGTGACTAAAAAGCACAACAAAAAAGTTTATTGGCTGCATTGTTGCTATATCAAGATGCAGATTTAGAATGTCTAAATGACGAATGCTTCCTTTTACTGTTCAGGGTCAAATGTTAAAAATCGTTGATTGTCTCCTACTCCTGTACCGAGCATTATTGCCTATGTTTTTCGTTGGATAAGGAGTATCACAGCCTATTTTCTTCACTAATTACGAGAATGCATCTTACTTTCAAGTTGACAGATGTTGTGGAAAAGGTGATGTACCTTCCCTATCCAATTTGAGAAGATACAGAAGAGACACCCCTTCTAACAGTTAGCTGTTTGCTTATCAGGTTGATTATTTTTTGCAGCACTGAGAACACTATGGTTCATATGCAATGACTGAGCTGGTAAATGATGCGCTTTAAGAAATAAGCTACGGTAATACATTGTAATGTAAGCACTAAGTACTTACTGGTTGTCTACAAATAAGGTGTGTGCGTGCACTCAGGTTGCTGCTGGAGATATGTGTGCTATATGCCAAGAGAAGATGCATGCTATCATTCTTTTGCAATGTACACATGTCTTCTGTGAAGATTGTGTTTGAATGGTAGCCTCTGCCCCGGTAGCAACCTCTGCTGCTCGGTGCATGCTAAAAGAAGAGTCCCATTTGGATAAGAACACTCAAGCACCACATGGCTTCACGAGCAGCCTCTCTAAGTCCTACTTGATGTCTTTTTTTTCAGTTGGATCTTTTTCAGTTGAATAACTTCTGAAATGAAATTTGTGACACAGTATATTCTGATGGATTCATAGTTGTATTTCAGATGAATGCATAGTTGTGGAATCCAAATTAAGTTCAACTTTATCTGTAAATGTGCAATTCAGAAACTGAATTTACAAATTGTTTATTCTTTTATCACTTAAAGGAAAGGTGCAAATCTATCGAGGCACTTGGTCGTAGTTTTGTTCTGATTGTAAACGGCTAATTGATTTCATACATCATGTTCACAGACAATACGGAGTATTTGTTGTATTATCTACTCTGAATCATCCGATTGATTGGGGCTGCTAAAAAGTACATTTATTAGGAGTCTACTAATAATTGCAACTATTATTCAGATGCTATATTAGTGCTAGTACGGAGTAGCCTACTTCTGGACATATGGTAGCAGGGGAGGACGATGGCGGCGGCGTTCTGGTTCTAGCACCTCCAGCAAGCCCGTGGTGGACCATACATGCAACCGGCTAGTTCATTGAGAGCAAGGGAAAATAGAAGGAGCGCCCGCCGGGGAACAGGCGGCGTGCATGACTGATGGTGCCAATCCCCCACTTCCACGTCGGCAGGGGTGCATCCAACACGGATGTATACCGCGGCACCATCGACACAGGTCTTGTCGACTCATCTCTACTTGTCGCACACCGTGTCTTTGGCCGACAAATCGGCCTCCTCCCATTATCCCTTCCATTTGGCCTCCTAGCTTGTGCCCTAGTACGTATAGTCACTTCCCGATGAAGTGTTCTGCATCGAGGCTGGGGCCTCGTCATGTCCCTCGAGGATATGAGACCGGCGGTTGTTGTCTGATCGCGGACGTGGTGTACACCTGAGTTGCTAGGTACCTGAGTTGAGCCCGTCAATGACAGAGGGTGCGGTGTTCAGTCGTCATTGTCGGTGCCAAGCGTGCTTAGTTGTGGGACATGAAAGATGTAAGCGCTATAGAGTTTCTCCATTTCCCCCAATCCGTTCTGATTTAGTCTCTTACGTTCAATGAAAGTTCAAATAATTTAGGCACACATTGATTAGTTCTATTTGCCTGCACATACATGTGTTGCAATTCTTGTATTCCCGAAAACGTAGCAACGTTTCAATTACCCAAAAGTTTCTATTTAGGCACACATTGAATACTAGCTGCGATGATTGGGGTGAGTAGTTATAGTATAAAAGTTTCTATTTAGGCACACATTGAATACTAGTGCGATGATTGGGTGAGTACTTATAGTATAGTATAATTAATCCTTGAGATCCAATCGCCAAAACTTAATTGTGAATCGACGGCAGAGATTTTTCATGCCACAGATCGGTGAATAAAGCAAACGCGTGCGATCGAGGAGGATCTTCCGCGAATAGCTGCGATGATTGGGGTATATCATTAATCTTGGATGTGTTTTGGGATCTTTGATATGATCGACCGCGGGCGGCGGCGAAAATTAATCTTAGTAACTGTTGTAATTCCTCGTTCAACCTCGTCTTCTCCACCCACACAGCGCCGCCCGTCTCACCATCCCCGCTGATTCCTTCCGGCCGTCCTCAGCGATCTCTCTCACCGCCCCGTTTCACATTAATCATTAATAGTCACACTACTACAGAAGAAAATGAATGATCCATCTCAGCTTCCGAGTTACGCTCGCGCTTTGCACTTCCGACCCATAGATTATATTTTTCCCCCCTTCAGTTATACGCACCATTCTTTTCGTTTACCTTGCTTGAGCACGTAAGTACAAAGCTCGCCATTCTTTTCTTCAAGGGCAACAAAATAAAACGGTGGACACGGCTAATTCCTGATCAACCAGGAATTAGCTAATTCACGTGTACTAGGGCAAATTATATGCACATTCATATGTAATTCTCCTATGCACGAATTACGATGCAAAATCTAACGGTTGGCAAATTGATCTAGAATAACTTAATTAATTCCATATCAACCTAGAATTAGCAAAAGGGTAACTTTATTTTCCCTGTCTATAAACAAAGGTTTGTCTAAATCTAGATGCATCTACATGAGAAATTCTTGGCATGAGATTATTCACAACATTTATGACATCTAGCTGCAGATCACGAACAGTTTAAACACCAAATCTGAGATCTGCAACTCAACTCTTCTGCTACTCTACTACTGGCAATTGCTAACTTATACAATAACAAATGTTGCAGCCTGTCAAAAGGAAACTACACAGGCTCCATTATCTACTCCCTCCGCCTATAAATGAACGTCTTAACTTGGGACAAATTTACATGTATATCGATACTAAAAAGAGTCTAGCTACATCCAAATTTTAACAAAGTTGACACATCCTTTTTGTGAAAGGAGGGACTACTATTTCTCAAGCCAACATAGCTTGCATACACAAACCGCCTTCCTATTACAACAATATATCACCTCATCATCTCTGCATATTACCAGATGACCATTACTCACCTACACCAGCTAAAAGGAAACAACAGGTCCTGGCATGCACGCGCCCCGCCACAACCAGAGCCAGCCAACAATGGATCTGTAAAATCTCACCGTTTCCCGCGAATGCCAGCCCACACTTCACGCTTGGCTCGCTGCAACTCCACCCACACAAGCAAACCGTGGCGAGTGAATCAATATGAGACAGAAAAACCACGGACTGTTAGGATTTCTTTTTCTTCTTCGTTAACAAAAAAACAAAGCACTAGCTAATTCAGCCAACTAACCACTTCAAGTTTAATGAATCAGCAACCTATGGTGCTTGAAATTTTAACATGGCCTTTGCCCTTTTTTTATTTCAACATCCCGACCACCACGGCTCATATATATAGCACAAACAGCAAAAGTTCATATACCAGCACACCACTAGCACGGACACACGATCCAGCTCGACTAGCATGTTGTTAAATGGTGAGAATATCAACTAGCACCTGCAGCAGGACTTTTTTAACAAAAATCACCCAAAATTTTCTCAAGCCCACGAATCTTCCTACCAACACCTCTTCTTATCTGGTTGATTGGTGGTAGCAAAGTGACAAAATGAAACATACAGCTTGACAAAAAACCATTCCTGGCTAGAATACACCACCACAACAACAACAACCGTGTGGTACTACTACTAGGCCATAAACATCATGTACACACATGCAAAACTAGAAACTCTAGGCCAGCAATGGGCATGCAGAGATACTACTAGATGATCAACTATGTACCCAAGACTAAGAAATCAGAGAGGAACCAGAAACTAACCTCCCTGTACAGCCAGAGTCAAAGAGAAAGGCCACCGCTGTCGCTGGTTGGTCCTCCTCGTCGGTTACCCTTTAAAAGGAACAAAATCATGATCAGGTAGACACCAGGAGTCGAACAAGTCCTTCAACAATAACAAAAGCATGGTCAGGTCAACAAAAGGCAAACATTCATATTTATATAAGAAGACTCCAAATAACAGCAATTGAACATACTATGATGGGCACTTGAACATACACAATTCAACTTGAATACAAATCCTAGCTAAAACACCACTGTGTGATCTCCACGACAAAATTCTAGCGAAGAGCTCATGAGCATGTACAAACACTGCATGGCAATATAAATGTTGTAGACACAAAACTGGAGACTGCGGGCCAGCAATGAGCATGTACAAACACTACATGATCAACTATGTACACAAGAGTAACAACTTGCAGCAATGAGGAACCAGAATATTACATAAACACATGGAGTCCAAGATGAAACCCACTGCTGCCCTTGTTTAGTCCTCCTCTCCATCCTCAAACAAGAATAAAGGATGGTCAGGTAAACAACAAAAAGCAACCACTCGGATTTATAAAAGACTCCAAATAAGAGACGCTAATTAACACACATGTACCCTTCATTCGCTCATGAATTCGTTACCCAGCAAGCAAAAACAATTGAACACAAGAAGCATGCCAATATGTATCTACTACTTGAAACCAAAACAGAGGTCGCTGCCCTCTCCTTTGTTATCCTAAGGAAGAACAAAAAACAAAGCTTATCTCTAAAGCAATTTCTTTGGCAAAGTAAATTTCAAAGGAGACCCACACGACTACAAAACATCAGCGATAGTTGGAGCGGCACTAGTAACCAGGTTCATCGCCAACACAGCACAACCATTAACCAACAATTTAAACAATCAGCAACCAATTTCTAAGCATAGATCGATAACACAAGTTCATATATTAGTCATAATAATGCATAGATCGATACTAAGAAAGAGCATACGTTGCACCAAAGGAAAACAACTACGTGCACTAAAACAGCAATACTAAAATGGACAGGGTATGCACAGGAGAGAAGGGAGAACCAGAAACTCACCCAAAACAAATGGAGTCCAAGAAGTGAAGGCCACCTTCGTCATTTAGTACTCCTCTTTATCTTCGAACAAAAACAAAACGAAATGGTCAGCAAAGGAAGCAATGATATTCAAGAAAGACTCCAAAAAAGACGCCTGATTCATGGCATTCATTTGATCCAAATAATAACAAGCACTCAATTAAGAGAGATGATAGAGTTAGAAATGACAGAAAAAACACAAGCTTGGACAACTCACAAACAGAAAGCTAGCAAATCAATTTACTAAGCATAAAACATACACAAACATGTGCTGATCATGCAAATGCAAGATCAGATGATCACTTGATCATTTAGAGCATGTATTTATGGCAATAAATACAGATTTAGATACCAATAATGCATAACACCTAGACAGCAGCTTTGAAACTTAAAACAAAAAGCGAGTCATACATGCAGCAGTAGTTCTGAAAGCACGGGTGGCTTAAAGTTCTGAAATTATACGCACTCGTCATCATTACATTTCCACATATTTAGCATAAAGTTCAGATATCAAACACTGTATAAAAGATCAAAGTGCTTTAAATAGGAAGAGATGACATGAATAGATTCTAAATAGGAAGAAACAAAGTATGATGTTCAGTTTTCTAAACCATCTTAGTTAATTACCAGGGTGTCAAAATCAACAGCTAGCATAAAAAGCAGCTTTGGTTCAAATTACTACACATTCTAGAATGTGAATCAGCGGGATGAAAATAATAATGGATAGATAGTAAACAAAGTAAGCAACTCTTTTCTTTTATGCCGGCTGGCTGTCTACATATAGGATCCAGGTGACAAGTTCAGCTAGACAAGAGAAACTACTAGGGCTACGAGTCAATAATATTCTAGAACTTGAACATGCAAACCAAACTGTGACATAGTAGAAGAATACCAGTAGGCTGACAAATCAGCCATAGAGAAGCCACAACAATTAGGCAAGTGAATTAACCCAAAATTTGATCCAATGCATCAGTAAATACAGTACAAAACCAAAGCAGTGATTACTCAGTGCTAGCAGTATCAAATCTAGGCTGCAGTACATGGCAGAACAGGGACATAAATGACCTTCTGCAGGGCATCGACATGGTCAGGGTTGAGGACAACTCCTCGAGCTGGGACGAGCTTCTACTCGAGCGTATGCTGGTTGCTCCTCTTTATCCTAGAACAAGAACAAACGAAATGGTCATCAAAGGAAACAATGATATTCAGAAAATACTACAAAGAAGACGACTGATTCATGACATCCATCTGATCCAAATAACAAGCACTCAATTAGGACATACGATAGGGGCAGAAATGACAGAAAACGCAGAAGCTTGGATAAGTGACAAACAGGAAGCTAGCAAATCAATTTACTAAGCACAAAACATACTGATCATGCAAATGCAAGATCAGATGATCACTTGATCATTTAGAGTATGTATTCATGGCAATAAAATACAGGTTTGGCTACCACTAATGCACAACACCTACACATCAGCTTTGAAACTTTGAACAAAAAACAGGACCTACATGAAGCAGTAGTTCTGAGAGCAAGGGTGGCTGCAAGTTCTGAAATTACACGCAATCGTCAGCATTGTATTTCTGCATCATTAGCATATATCTAACACTGACTAACAATGAAAATAATCCTCTAGATGTTCAGTACTCCATATTATACTTTCAATCTGAAGAGATAAACTGTAAACATGACCAGATTTTAAATAGGAAGATAACAATGATGTTCAGTTTGGGTTATAAACTCTGATAGTTACTTACCAGGGTGTCAAAATTACTGCTATATGAATCATTCAACAGCTAGCATAGAAAGCAGCTTTGGTTCAACTTACTACACATTCTAGAATGTGAATCAGCGGGATGAAAATAATAATGGATAGATAGTAAACTAAGTAAACAACTCTTTTCTTTTACGCCGGGTGGCTGTCTACATATAGGATCCAGGTGACAAGTTCAGCTAGACAAGAGAAACTACTAGGGCTACGAGTCAATAATATTCTAGAACTTGAACATGCAAACCAAACTGTGACATAGTAGAAGAATACCAGTAGGCTGACAAATCAGCCATAGAGAAGCCACAACAATTAGGCAAGTGAATTAACCCAAATTCGATCCAATGCATCAGTAAATATAGTACAAACCAAAGCAGTGATTACTCAGTACTAGCAGTATCAAATCTAGGCTGCAGTTCATGGCAGAACAGGGGGACATAAATGACCTTCTGCATGGCGTCGTCGACGTGGTCCGGGCTG
>NC_061513.1:287122505-287138345 GCF_022539505.1 Lolium rigidum
TTTTTTAGATAAGGGAGCATAGCTCTAACCTCTGTATCAGTAGATGCACACGGCTTTGTTTTATTAAACAAAAGTACGAGTTTACCAAAATTCAACTATTACATTCAGGGATAAGTTAAGGTCGATACATGAATCAACCATAAGAAAATGCAGCACATAGAAAGGCTATCCATTTGCTATTCTATTACGATGCCGTTGAAAAAAAAGTCCTGAGCAACAACTAGCTTCTGGTTGCATCCAGTAACCATTTTCTCCCGCTGCTCCGGTGAAAGAAGGAAAACCTATTGTTGAATCCAATGAGCATCACGCCAGATAACCTTCAAAAAATTAGTTCCAGTTTGTTTACTAAATATAATATCATTCCTACTTCTCCAAATAGACCAACAAAATGCAGAAACACCAATACGAATCTTCTCTTTATCGTTCTTTCGCACACCATTAAGCCATTTACCAAATATATTAGTAATATTAGCTGGTGGAGGAATGTTATAAGAAAGATAGACCATGCACCATATAAATTTTGCAAAAGGGTAGCCAATGAACAAATGATTAATGATTTCTGCAGAATCACAAAAACAACATTTTTGACATCCAATGAAGTAATTATTTTACTTATACTGTACATAAGCAGGGCAACTATCTTCTGGTGGAACTGCCAGTCTTAGTCTGGTTCCTTCAGTATAATTTTCAATCGTCTTGATAATATTCCGAATTGTTCCAACATATAAAC
The DNA here is from genome assembly GCF_022539505.1 of Lolium rigidum. Lineage (NCBI taxonomy): Eukaryota > Viridiplantae > Streptophyta > Magnoliopsida > Poales > Poaceae > Lolium > Lolium rigidum. The sequence continues at coordinate 287,123,236 of NC_061513.1, forward strand.
AATTTTTAGTAACTGTCAAATAATATAAAAATAAAAAGTACAAATAATTTAGATGATTATCTGAATAAGATAATAATTTTAGCTTTCAAACTTACGATATATTTCCATTTTTCTATTTGAACACAAAAACAAAATTACTCCATGAGGACATAGAAAAAAAATGGAAATATACCACCGAGAGCCTACTACTCAACTATTGTATATTTGTAGTTCACGAGGACAGCTTCTAGAATATCATCTTCTTAATGAAATTTTCAAAATCTTCTAGAAGTATCATCTAGAGTGCTGTGGACAAAAGTTAACAAACTTTTAAGTTGTATATATACAATTAAGTTTTTACCCTCCTGCAAGTTTGACTATGACCATGCATGAATGTTGTAGCCATTATCTCATTCAGAAAATAGTAGTCAAAGTTAATAAATCGTGGTGTGATTTTTTTCTGATTACACACTACAGCATCATGCTAGCGTTACTCCCCCGTTCCATAAAAGTTATCTAAAATTTGTAAAATCTGGATCTACCCACACACTATTTAGTATGTAGATACATCTAAATTTTGACAAATCTCAGAAGACTTTCATAGACAGAGGGGAGTACATAACATCTTGACAAATTTCTGTCATAATTCATCCCATCTGATTGTACATTCAGCTTCAGTGGATGTACGGCTCCCAGGTTCCACCCCAATTGGATGATCCGCCATGCACCCTCCTTTTGATTTTGATTTTGTGTGCATGCCAGGGGGTTTTTTTTTTTGAAATAAAAAAGAATACTCTAGCTCTTTCCAGGATACGAACTTTCGATATCTTGTGCAATCGGCAAAAAAAAAACCCTCCTATCTTATGGAAGAACATGTTGAACTTGTAGTTGGTCAAACTGCGTAACTGAAGTCCAGGATTTTTCAGTTGCTAATCCTATAATAAGTTACTACAAAGTACGTAATTGAGTTCTTCAAGCTACGTGTGCATCACACACATTGACTACTGGTGGACTCCATGGAACTCATTTGACCTCTTCTCCTCACAATGACGGTGTCATTTCACTCTAAGAGCATCTTCACCGGTGTCCCCGGTACCGATCCCGATAGCATTTGAAGGGCGGTGTTATTTTTTGGCTCACACCGGCGCGCTCAATAAAGCGCCGGATCATTGTCGAGACCAATAGAAACGCTGGCAACCCCGTGTAGGCCTCTTCGCAGAGGACGCGAATCGGACGCACCGGCACCCTCGTCCACATAATAAAGCACCCGCGGAGCCCTTCTGCCAGCCAGACGTGCCGGTTTCCCCCACCTCCCACCCCTGCTCGAGCAGAGTCCCACCCATCGCGGCCGTCGCTGTCGCGTCCCCCGTGCTAGCCTTCCATCTTGCCTGTCCATAAAACGCCGGCCATCAACACCGCCGCCACTCCCTCGACCAGCCACCGCTCTTTCGGATGAAATAGAGGTCACCGCCACCGCCGCCCAAACGCCCAACCGCCGCAGTTAAGGCTAGGTAAGAGGAGGAACGTCGACCGGCATCGTCAAGCCGACGTCATGCTGCTTGAGTGTGACTACTTCGCCGACGATGCTACTCATTCGTCGAAGGAATTTGCGACATTTTTGAAGACAATCCCGGCTCCAGCTTCAGAGATGGACGCTTATTTTGCGACATACCAGGAAATAGCTCGCAAAGATGTTGATCGTGCTTTTGGGGTGCTTCAGCAGCGTTTTGCCGTTGTCATCCTGCTCTCACTTGGTCCGAGTCCCTGATGTGGGAGGTGATGAACGTCTGTGTGATCATGCACAACATGATTATTGAGAGCGAGCGTGATGAACATGTGCATGATGATCAACCATTGGAAATCGAGCATGTACCCCAACAATTTGCCGCTTTCCTTCACATGCATCAAGAAATCCGAGATGCAAGTGTTCATGTTCAACTTCAGTCAGATATGGCTGCGTATTTGTAGGCGAGGAGAGGAGCCTCCAACAACACATGATTTAATTTGAATTATTATAGGAATAATTTCCTTTGTATTTGTGTTAAACTATGTTAAAATATTGCATGATGTGATTGAAATATTATTTCAAAATATTATAAACAGAAAACAAAAGATTTTAGGGTGTCGGTTTGGGGACTCCGGTGTGGGAACTCGTTTTCCAAATGGAGGATGCGGTGCCGACACGCCTATACGGCAGTGCCAACACTTATTTGGGAGACGCCCGTGGAGATGTCTAAGTATTGCTTTCTCTGCACTATATATCATAGTTTTGAAAGGTCAGTCTACTGTGCTAGGTAGTACTTTTCTTAGCCATGTTATTATGCAGTACTTATATTGTGGTTGACTAAAAAATGTACACGACAGAGAACAATTGTCTTCTGTCTATCGCTTAGCGGAGCAGAGATCGATTCATAGAAGTTAGTGCAAAGAAAACCTGAAACCACCATAGATTTTGTTAACAAGGATGTGTACATGATGCAATGAAATGGTCTATCGCCGTGGTCAAGGCAAAGTCAGCTTTGGGTGCAATGAAATGGTCTGTCGTCGTGCTACAGCATGTTGTTTTCTCTGCCCGTGCAAATGCTTGTTGCTTGTGCAGACAAGGACCAATCCTTTTGGTGCCTGTAAATTGCACACATTGTTAACTTGGTGCATAGTCAAGGAAAAGTCATACCAATTGACCTCATCCACATCGACAAGTGCGAACACATACCTCCTGCGGCCGCGGTGAGGCAATGGAGACAACTCAGATGGAAATTGATGCGACACTTGCGTGCCTACTAGTCACTCCGTGCAGAACTACCTCGCGTTACAGGTTTACTCGAAATATAAAGTTTCATCAAACATCTAGCAAAAAATAACAAGATCTATAATATAATTTTTTTATTGTATTAAAATCTTCATAAAGTATATTTTCAAATTATATGGATTTGATATTATAAATGTTGATATTTTTCTTCTATTTATAATCAACGATTACAAATTTTGATTTTAAGTAAATCAAGAAAGTAAGCGAGGTATTTGTGAATGGAGGAAGTAATCAGAGGTGTGGATGGTAAATGGTTTGCTTTTTGACGATTGTTGCAGTGCTGGCTTAGTCATATTTCTGACCACGGTAACTTCGTTGGAGGTACTACCTTCTCTGTCATGAGGTAGGAAATCCATTATTTTCGTGGATTAATCTGAACCCGTTTGGAAAACTGACTAATTCGTTGTGTTGAGTACATAGAGTCTTCACCTACACGAGTGATCCACCATGCACATACGTCTATATAAGGCCTCTGGGTCTTCCTTAATTTTTCAGATCCGACAAACAAGTTAGAGAAGATGAGCAAGACACTTCGCATGGCAGCAGCCATCCTCTTCTTCTACGCCGCCATGGCCCTCTCCGGAGCTGCAGGCGCCAAAGCAGCGGTGGTTGAGCACACATTTCTTGTGAGTAGACATGTCGCCTACTTGGCAAAATGATTTCTTTTATCATTTAGAAAATCTCTAGCAATATTTGGCATATAATTTTCAGTAATTTCTCTACCTGTAGGGAAATATAGTACTCAAACTATTTTATATACCTGTGTTTATTGTCCTGTTGTGATTTCCATAGAGTTTTTTCAATATGGGATCCTACTCGGTCTCTGCATCGACTGATGCATACAACCTTTTGTTGTGGTGATTTTCATACAGTACACTCTGAAATAGTTCTATAGATAGCTTAAGCACCTTAATTTGGCAGCTTGGTGCAGTCGTTCTATTGTTATGCACTTCTTCTTGGTAGATAAATAATTTAGTTAAGATGCCATAAGCCTTGGAAAGTCAGTCAAGAAACAATAAATATACTACGTATTTGATAACATGTAGTACTAGTAGGTCCGCTAAAAGCAGTGCTATTATTAGATTTATTTATTTTTACCTGAAAAGGATATAATTCAATCCAACTACATGCAGGTGAAGCAAGAGAATATGCGGCACCTATGCAACGATACGCTGGTCACGCTAGTGAACGGTCAGTTCCCAGGTCCAGCAGTAGAGGCTACGGAAGGGGACACCGTGATTGTCCACCTTGTCAACGAGTCACCCTATGGAATAACAATTCACTGGTATGTTTATCTCCGGCATATAGCCATTAGTTATGATGTGGGATGGCAGGACCATCACTAAAAACTGGAGGATAAGGGGTTCTTAAATTTGAACAATACATACATCCATTTTAAAATGCATCTTAGACATATTTTGAATTATTCAAAAAATATATATAAAAGTTCACACCTATATCTTCACGTGCTACGCACCAACAAAGTTATTTCATGAAAAATCGACTTGTTGTATGGCGTGTGTAAAAAAGACAAAATTTAGTGATAAAAATAAGACTTTTGACAAAAAAAATTCTCTCTTTTTTACATATACCATAAAAATATCTTTTTTTGCGAAACTTGACAGACACATATATATAATGGGGATGTACATGTAGAATTTTTTATCAAGTTTTTTGACATTCAGAAAAATATGTCCAGGTGCCGAACTGAATTTCTGAATACACGTTACTTATTACGATGCAAAAAAAGTAACTATGAAACACAAGTGCTTACAAAGTAAATGCAAAATTTATGGATTACAAAACAAAGTACATGTATTAGTCTAGAAATTTATCGACCTCGTGTTTTAAACGGCAGGCTCGAAATCGACCGCATGTTTTACGAAAATGAATCATTTTCCTACTACCTCCGTCCCAGTTCGTAGGACTTACGTTTATTCCTAGATTATCAATTTAGCAATGTTGAGGAAATCGCTTATCGGGATCAACTCGGTCGGCTAACGATTAGCGATTAATAGGCAAATCGGCCAATTAATCGGGCGATAAATGAGTTTGTTGGCTAATCAGTGACCACTAAATAGGAATTAATCGGGCGATTAATCGTTGAATCGGATGATTTTTTGAACAGTGCAATTTAGACAACATAATATCATTTGTATAATATAAAAATTATATCACTAGAAAGTAGAATATCTAAACTTTCTAATGATATATATTTTATAATAAATATGTTGCATTATCATCGTCAAATTTACGACATAGGGACACGCGTAAGTCCTGTGAACTAGGACGGAGGGAGTAGTAGTTTTTAAAATGAAATCTGCAATTATATCTTTATATTTGATATTCTCTAGAACATAAATTTCATGTATTATAGTTTTTTACCGGTCAAGCCTTTCTCGTGTCACAGCGAGACATCACCAAAATAAGACTTTGACAACTTCAGTTAGAAAACCTGTTGATGCAACCGTCGTAACAATTGTTAATGAAGTTTGTAATAGCAGCATCATTAGGGGAAGTACTAGCACTGAGTAAGTACGATACATAGTAGGATTTAATAAACCCTAGCCACCACCCCAGCGCCTTCTTGCTAGTCTCCCACGCTGCCGCTGAAGGACGCTGGCGGTCAAAGCCCTTCGGACGAGGGCGGTGGCGGGGCGGTCTCCTCGCGTGGCGCCGTGGCGGCTTCTCCCCTCACCCTGGAATTATTCTCTTTTTGGCAGCCTCAGCGGCAGTGCGGCGGTGTGATAAATGTGTATTTTTGTTTTGGTTATTTGAGTACCATGATCCAAACATCTATTTCTGTCATATAATTTATGCAGGCATGGTGTCAAGCAGCGATTATCCTGTTGGGACGATGGAGCCGGGATGATAACTCAGTGTCCAATCCAACCAAACACGACTTTCACCTACCGGTTCAACGTGACCGGGCAGGAGGGCACCCTCTGGTGGCACGCTCACGTCTCCATCCTCCGGGCAACCCTGCACGGCATCATCATCATTCGCCCAAAGTCGGGCTCCTACCCATTTCAGAAGCCTCACATGGATATTCCTGTCATCATAGGTATGTAGTTGCATCAAGGATACAGATATCCTGGTTTTCACCACGATTCTGATCCTATTTTGGTGTTGCTTGTAGGTGAATGGTGGCAGAGAGATCTGATGAAAGTGGACAAGAACTTCTCAAATGGTGGCCACTTCAGTGACAATCCCGCTGGAGCTACCATCAATGGAAAACTCGGAGATCTCTACAACTGCTCAGGTAAATATTTTACACAATGAAGCATGTTGATGAGTCTTCTGAACAATTATCAGACATAAAAACATGTGTGACGTATGCATGCATGTGCAGGGTTTGTAGAAGACAACTTCGTTCTGAACGTGGAACAAGGTAAGACCTACATGCTCCGGCTAGTGAACGCGGTGCTCTTCTCTGAGTACTACTTCAAAGTCGCCGGTCACAAGTTCACGGTGGTCGGCGCCGATGCCAACTATGTCAAGCCATACACCACGGATGTCGTCGCGGTTGCACCAGGCGAGACAATCGATGTCCTCATGGTCGCTGATGCACCACCTTGCCGCTACTACATGGTGGCCCTAGCTAACCAGCCACCAGCTCCAGATCCTCAGATTCCGGTGTTCATGTCCAGAGGAGTGGTGCAGTACAATAACGCCCCCATCGATGTCGGTGGAACCTGCACAAAGGAGGCGCTCATGCCTGAGATGCCTGACCAGCATGACACGCTGGCGTCCTTCTATTTCCATGGCAACCTATCAGGCCTGCCTAGTAACCCATTGCTTGCACAGATCCAAGGTCACGTCGATGAGCATTTGTACATTGCCCTCGGCAAGGGTAGTATCTGCAAGGGGAACAAGCCATCATGCAAGAGGGGGGGAAGCGATGAGTCGATAGAGGTGGCATACATGAACAACGTCTCCTTCCATCTCCCCGAGAAGATGTCGATTCTAGAGGCCAGGCAGCACACAAAGGCGAATGGTGCCTTCATGGGGGTGCAAGACCTTCCTAGCCAGCCACCGAGGTCATTCAACTTCACTGACCCTGCGCTGATTCCGGTCGTCCCCGGAGGTAAGCTGGAGGAGCTCGAGGCGACACGCAAGGCGACGACGATGCGGAGGTTTGCGCACAACGCCGTGGTGGAGGTGGTGTTCCAGAGCACTGCCACGATGCAGAGCGACTCCAACCCGATGCACCTCCATGGGCACGACTTCTTTGTGCTTGCGCAGGGCCATGGCAACTATAACCCTGCAAGGGATGTGAGTGGATACAACCTTGTGGACCCAGCGTTGAAGAACACCGTGCAGGTGCCAAGGCTCGGATGGGCTGCCATCCGGTTTGTCGCCGACAATCCAGGGGCATGGTTCATGCATTGCCACTTCGAGTTCCATATTGCCATGGGCATGGCGACGGTGTTCGAGGTGGCCAATGGCCCCACATTGGATGAGACTCTCCCCCCGCCACCTTCTGATCTTCCAAAGTGCACAAACATGAAGGAATAAGATTATAAACATGCAACAGTATGGTACTTCATAAACCGTGAATGTCGAAGAAGAACTATAGACATTTCGATGTCATCTAAATTATTTTGTTCGTTGGATGTAAAATTTGTGGCTAGTATTTTACAAGAAATTTGCTAGTTTTTTTACGTTTTTATTTTGTAATCGTTGTAGATATTTTATGTATTTCTACTATATACTGTTTGCTAGTATAAATATATATGGTATTGATTGTTGAAAAATTAACTGTGGTGTAAATCTGTTTGAATGAACCCGGGTTGGAGTCATGCTGCCAGCAGCCGTTGTGCAAGTCCTGTTTATGGGAACCTTGCCAGAGTTTGAGATTGATTTTACGGAAAAATACCTAAAAGTAAGTAGAAGCAAACCAAAAAAAGGATGGGAGCAGGCTGGATGTGATGTCAGCAAATGAAGTTTGAGAGAAACCTCAAAGTACACGTGGTGGTTTCTTGTTGTCCACGAGTATTGCTATATCTTCTTTGATATCGGCCGTGTCACTCGCGGGTTGCCGATTCACTAGCAAACAAGTTCATGTCTAAAAGTTCTCAAGATCATGTTACCTGGGTCCTTAAATTAAAGAACAACATTAGATGCACATAGACATTCATTCTCATATATAATCATCGTAATTATAATTCACAAATGGATGAAATAAAATAGGCACAACACATCTCACCAATCCTCTACATCCCTCACACCTATGGGTATGTGTACTCACACATGAGAGGAGAAAACTACAATGATACCATACCAATGTAAATTGAGTTCATCTCGATATTACCGTAGCAAGCCTCAATAGTTGAAGATCAAATTAAATACAAACCGAGATAGGAAAAGAAATTCAAATCCCTAATCATACAAGTATGAATCTCTCTCTCTCTCTCTCTTAGTGAAAGTAGGATGTTATGGATGAGTGGATAATCTAGAGGGGCAGATCTTGGCGAGAGTCGATGGTGGTCTCTCCTTCTTCAGACCTAATCTACTCTCTTCTGGTGTGTCTGGTGGATGTGTCTCTCCTCTTTTTTTCCCTCGGTCTCTTTACGAAAAGTACTTGCATTGAGGTGGAGAAGGCGGCGACGCATCGTACGGGCGCGTGGTACGGGCAGCCCCTGTAACATCCCAATTTTTTTTAAAAAAAAACAAAGAGAAAATGAAATTTCTTTTTCCAAAAATGAGAACCAACAAAAACTTTTCTTACATTGGGTACTATGCATAGTGCTCATACCTAATACTTGTGTTTTGCCATGATTGTTTGTTTATCACCTGGAACACATTTCCAAAAACCTAAACCCTAACCTTCCTAAAACCAAGTGGGTCAATGATACGTCTCCGACGTATCGATAATTTCTTATGTTCCATGCCACATTATTGATGATATCTACATGTTTTATGCATACTTTATGTCATTATTATGCGTTTTCCGGAACTAACCTATTGACGAGATGCCGAAGTGCTAGTTCTCGTTTTCTCGCTGTTTTTGGTTTCAGAAATCCTAGTAAGGAAATATTCTCGGAATTGGACGAAATCAACGCCCGGGGTCCTATTTTCACACGAAGCTTCCAGAAGACCGGAGGAGATACGAAGTGGGGCCACGAGGTGGCGCCACACTAAGGCGGCACGGCCAGGCTAGGGCCCGCGCCGCCCTGTTGTGTGGGTCCCTCGTGACTCCACCGACCGTGCCCTTCCGCCTACTTAAAGTCTCCGTCGCGAAAACCCTACCACGTTCGACGAAACCAGAGAAAACCTTCCAGAGCCGCCGCCATCGCGAAGCCAAGATCTGGGGGACAGGAGTCTCCGTTCCGGCACGCCGCGGGACGGGGAAGTGCCCCGGAAGGCTTCTCCATCAACACCACCGCCATCTTCATCAACGCTCGCTGTCTCCCATGAGGAGGGAGTAGTTCTCCATCGAGGCTCGGGGCTGTACCGGTAGCTATGTGGTTAATATCTCTCCTATGTACTTCAATACAATAATCTCATGAGCTGCCTTACATGATTGAGATTCATATGATGATGCTTGTAATCTAGATGTCATTATGCTAGTCAAGTGGGTTTTACTTATGTGATCTCCAGGAGACTCCTTGTCCCACGTGTGTAAAGGTGACGAGTGTGTGCACCGTGTGGGTCTCTTAGGCTATATTTCACAGAATACTTATTCGCTGTTATGAATGACATAGTGAAGTGCTTATTTATATCCCTTTATGATTGCAATGTGTTTTGTATCACAATTTATCTGCGTGCTACTCTAGTGATATTATTAAAGTAGTTTATTCCTCCTGCACGGTGTAATGGTGACAGTGTGTGCATCGTGTAGTACTTGGCGTAGGCTATGATTGTGATCTCTTGTAGATTATGAAGTTAACTATTGCTATGATGGTATTGATGTGATCTATGCCTCCTTTCGTAGTGTGAAGGTGACAGTGTGCATGCTATGTTAGTACTTGGTTTGGTTATGTTGATCTGTTATGCACTCTAAGGTTATTTAAATATGAACATTGAATATTGTGAAGCTTGTTAACTCCGGCATTGAGGGTTCGTGTAATCCTACACAGTTAGTGGTGTTCATCATCCAACAAGAGGGTGTAGAGTCTAGCATCTATCTATTTATTCTGTTATGTGATCAATGTTGAGAGTGTCCACTAGTGAAATGTAATATCCCAGGTAATGGGGTTACAAAAATAGAGGAAACAGATGTGTGCATTGCATTCATGCATAGAAAATCTGGGGAATTTTCGCGCTTTAAAGTAAAACAGTCACAGTAACTGAAGTTTCACTTGACCTTGGTGGAATTGAAGTAGCTCATCAAGTCAAGCGCTATCAACCTCAAAGTGACTTTGCAAAAACCTTGTTTCTGGGAAAAGATGATTTGATCTAAGGGGTTAGATCAAATGGAACTAATAATCAACACACCAACACTTTACTCAATGATCAACTACTTGATCTTATAAAAGATCACAATATGGCAATCCTTGTCATAACATTTGAACATCAATTCAATTACAAACCAAGTAACAATAAAATGGGGAAACCATTCTTCACTTATCTTTTCCATGTCTTAAATTAATCCTTGATCCTACCATGAACCTCATGGTATTCTTACTACTTTAATCTTGAAAACAAGACAAGGAGATCCAACTAAGGAATATAATTCCTCTTTAGTTCAAATTATTATACATCAAAATCAGAGAGGTGAGAGCTCTATATTATTTATTAGAGAAGCAATAACAAACCTTGAGCTAAACCTTGGATATACATCCAAGGTATTCAAATCATCATCTTCAAGAGAAACCCTAGAGTATCATTCAAGTCCTTCCCAAATGAGTGAGACCATTCATACCACTCTTAGCTCTACCTATTTAAGACTCAAGGACAATCATTGAATTAAAGTATTAGGTTGCAAACCATTTTCCTTGGAATGGTGAGATAATGTAATATCACATGAAATAATACCATAACCCTGAATTGATAAGGTGAGGAAGAAACTAACCCAATTAAGCTAGACAAATGAAACCTTAGCATAGATACCTAAGGAGATGTTAGGAGTACACCATAAACCCTAGAATAACGATTCTTAAATGAGAAAGCTCAACCTATGGTGTTATACTTAAGATAGTTGAGGCAACACTTGGAATTGAGGGAGAGAACTATTCTTATACCCAAATAACCATATCACCATTGTTTGAGTAGAACCCTAGCAGAAAATCTCAGGTATTCTCATGGGATATAAACTAATGAGGCCACCAAAGAAGTTCTATCTTAGAAAGTAAAATAGAAGTGATATACATTGATTGATCAAGATAATGCTTGATCATGGAAGTGAGAAATCTACTTAATGAGAGGCACTTTAGGAAGACAGACCTTGATCATTATAAATTAAGTGATGATCATAAACCCTAAGAATTTGAGGTAGAGATATTAAGAACAAGTTGATCATGTTTAACCATGATCATGCTCTTGAGGTATGTGAGGATAAGTTAAACCTTAATAGGATAAATAGATATCACTCACCACATGAAATCATAGGGAGGTAATTAGTAAGAAACCCTAGGCTTATATCCCAACCTTTGCTTGTGAACCACTTAGTGATCATAAGTAGAATCCTACACATATACATTCCACCTATTCTTCACTTAAGAACCACAAGAAAACATTTAGAGTCAAACTCTATACTCTAAATGGTGAGAAACTATATATCCGTAGGATAACGTAGCATAGAAAACAAAAATTTTCCTACCGCGAACACGCAATCCAAGCCAAGATGCAATCTAGAAGACGGTAGCAACGAGGGGGTATCGAGTCTCACCCTTGAAGAGATTCCAAAGCCTACAAGATGAGGCTCTTGTTGCTGCGGTAGACGTTCACTTGCCGCTTGCAAAAGCGCGTAGAAGATCTTGATCACGATCGGTTCCGGCGCCACGAACGGGCAGCACCTCCGTACTCGGTCACACGTTCGGTTGTTGATGAAGACGACGTCCACCTCCCCGTTCCGGCGGGCAGCGGAAGTAGTAGCTCCTCTTGAATCCGACGGCACGACGGCGTGGTGTCGGTGGTGGTGGAGAAGTCCGGCGGAGCTTCGCTAAGCGTGCGGGAAGTGGAGGAGCGAGGCGGCTAGGGTTTGGGGAGAGGGGGCGCCGGCCACTATAGGGGTGCGGCCACCTTGGTGGTGTTTGAGGTGGCCGGCCCCCTCCCCTTGTCCCTCATTATATAGGTGGAACCCCAAGAGGTGGTGTCCAAGTCTTCGAATAAGACCCGAACCAAATCCTTCCATAGGAGGGGGCAATCCTAGCCCAACTAGGACTCCCACCCAAAGGTGGGATTCCCACCTCCCATGTGGGGGTGGCCGGCCCCTAAGGGGAGTCCACTTGGGACTCCTCCCCCACGAACCCTGCCATACCTCATGCCTATTGATACTTAAATGTAGTGAAGATTATGCAAAACTCTAAACCCTTTCACATAGGATCCACTCCACATAAAATATTGTCCTAACTTGTGTATCATGGATCACAAGTAATAAACCAAGCCATATATACCTAAGGCCTAAATGTCATTTGGTGATTGTAAAGTTTATCCAAACATCTTCTTAAACCTAAGAGTCATGATTCACATAAAAATCATGAACCAATCCCATTCTTAATACCAATTATATGAAACTCTAGCCATAATTATAAACATGGGAACAAATCATATTATTAAGTACTAGCTCAACCTAATCATGTGTTCATTATGCACAGGTTATAAATTTCAAACCATTTACACAGATTTTGTTCCTAAATGAAAAAGGAATTGAGATAAAATAATCTAAACCTATTTCTATGTTAATTAAACCCCACAACATATCAATCCAATCAAAAATTCAATGTTTACTTAAACAACAAAATAATACAGTGAACATGATTATCAAATTATATTGATGTTAAAATAATTTAGAACCTGCAAAATAAAACAGAAATCAATTTAAATTCAAATACTAAATTCTAACCAGGAAATAGAAAACAGAAAATAAAATAGAAAAGAGAAAAGAGAGAGAAAACTCACCTGGCTTCCCTGACAGGCCAGAGCAGCCGAAGCCAACCCAAGAGCCCAGCATCACAGCCATCGATGAAGCCCAGCTTTGGCCCAGCCCACGATACCTTTTCGTCTTGTTTTCGCACAGGTGGAGGCCATCGTCTTCGTCCATCGCTGCAAGCTGCTCGCTGTCGCCTCGACGCCGCCCGACCATGCCAAGATCCTCGCTGCCGCTCTCTGGCGTCTATAAAGCTCAATGCGCCGCCGCCAGATGAACCCTAACCCTAGAATCCCCTCTCTCTGTTTTAATTTTGGAAAGAACCGAAACCCTAGCTTCCCCGGCCAACTCATCTCGCCGATGATTTGAGCCTCCCCGTGACTCGACGTCGATGCCATCGACCTCTCCGTACTCGACTTGCTCAGCCTGAGCAAGGAATCGAGCTGAAGCAGCCCCCAGCGACCCTGTCGAGTTCATCGTCTCCGACAACGGTGGCGGTCGATTCCAGCGACCTGGACCTTCCCCGACCTCGCCGACGACTCCAACGTGATCGTGGTGAGCTTCTCATACTCAACGACAACCTCGATCTGTCTCGTTCGCTCCGTAGCGTGCCCGCGTCGTGCGACTGCAAGCTCCGCCGTTCGGCCTCGTCGTTGAGCAAGCGCCGGTGACCAATAGCTGGCGGCGAAACCACCGTTAGGTTCCCAGTAGCGCGCTTGTTCGATTGAGCCCACCCGCGTAGTCCTGTGTGGCCGGAAACGTCGCCGCCGTGGCCGACTGCCTCGCCGGAGATGAGCTCCGTTGCCACGTCTCGATTTTGACCAGTCAACTGCCCACGTGGCAGCTGACATGGCCAGGGTCCACCAGTCAGTGTCCATGGGTATGTTCTGTCTAGGTACAAATAGCATTTTAGTTTAAATTCTAAATTTCAGTAAATAACTGAAACTTTAAAGAAATAGATCAAATTCAGTATAGCTCAGAAAAATGTAAATAAGATATTAAAATTCTTAGAAAAGAAAACTCTATCCAATAAAAATATAAAATGAAATTTTTATTTTTAATAAAAATTTAATTATTTAGTACTTATTAAATAAGCCTTTTCTTTAATTCTAAATTGAATTAAAATTCAATAATTAGGAAAACCTTCTAAAATAAATAAAAACCAGTAAGCAAATTAGGAAAATATTAAAACCAATTTTCCTTTGCTTATAATTTATTAAATCCTTAATAGGAGGATTTAAACCCTAATTAATAATTGTCTTAATTATTAATTCATTAAAAATAATAAAATGGCAAATCCAATATTATTTTTAATTCAAAATTATTAATAACTTCAACTTTATAATGAAGTTATAAAGCTAATAACTATATGGTGATTAAGAAACCCTAATTCCATATTGAATAAAGAACACAACCTCATAATTGTATGTGGAACCCTAAAACCCTAACTCTACTAGGAACCCTAGTTCCATTATTACATGAGAACCCTAATTTGCTTCTAACCTAAACCCAAGGTTAGAACAGATGATCATGGTATTTTATTTCAAATCATAGAGCCATCATTAGCAACTAAATACTTGTCTTGTACACATAAAATGTAGAAGACCTATCACTAATATATGGGTATCCCATGTGTTCATTTTCATCAGACCTAAATAATCAAGTAGGGTTAATCAAGTAAAAACCCTAGATCCTATTACCAAAGCCACCATCATTATTTATTCCTATTTAGCATCACACCATTGTGATGAACCCTAATAGCAACCATACCTGCTATTTTACTTTACATAACCCTCGTTCCACTAAACCCTACTAATATTGGATATTTATCAACCATCCTATTCAGGAGCCAATTACTCCTTACTTAATAGAACCAACAGTAAAACCTAGACCACTTCAACCCTAATTGATATACTTCTTATTAATTAAGAAGTATGTTCTTCAAAAGTTATTCTTTTGAAGAAAATAAAGAATTATCATCAACCCTGCTTATAAGAACCTATAAACCCTAGCCAGCTATCACTAGCAAGATAAACCCACCTTGACAACCACCATGTATAATAAATTGCTTAGGATGCCTAGGCTTATCTTAACCCTACAAGCCCTAGGTGTTGATGAATCCAACTTTGTTGGGATCCATCTAATACCTATTCCAGCAACTACATGCAGCCATAGTAAAACCATAGAAAACCACTCACTTAATTATCATACTTGTTCTTTATTAAAGAACATGTTCTTCAAAAGTTATTCTTTTAAAGTATATGATAATTAATCATTAACCATGCCATA
>NC_061513.1:287138445-287235803 GCF_022539505.1 Lolium rigidum
CCCAAGCGCGACGGACCGAAAAAATCGTCGTAGGACTTTGCCTGACGCAGTTTCCACAACAGAACCCATATCGTCGGGTTAGGCCCATAGGCGACGAAAAATACCCCTTAGCGGACGATTTTGAGACGTTGTCTATCAGAACTTTTCTTGTAGTGATCATCTTTCTTGGTTGTTATTTGGATCTTATCCATGTGACGTTTTAGAGCTTGTGCTTATTCTCATGACAAGCTCTAGTTCATCGAAAACGGATTTCACATAGATCACGTGTTGCGTTTTCGAGTTTGGTGATTTTCTCGGTTTCTCATGTTGAGGTGTTGGTGATGTTTTAGAGCTTGTGCTTATTCTCATGACAAGCTCTAGTTCATCGAAAACGGATTTCACAAAGATCACTTGTTCCGTTTTCGAGTTTGGTGATTTTCCCGGTTTCTCATGTTGAGGTGTTGCACCTCTAAAAATAAAAGAAAATCACCCCCCCTAGTTTCCATATTTCCAACAAAATTGGTTTCACTCAATTCGGAGCTACCAATCTTTAGATATTGATTTTACAAGGTTCACCAGGCCGGATTTTCTGGGACGGATATTTGCAAAATATCCGGCCCCTGAAATTTGACTAAGGACTTTTGGAAATGTCGCGCAGTAACCTTCTGGATCCAGGCCGGATTTTTGGCCGGACTTTTTCCCGGAAATTCCCAGGGCCGGACTTTTGGGGGGGGGGGGGGGATTATCCGGCCCCAACTTAGGCCGGATTATCCGGCCCTCGAAAGTCTCCAACGGTTGGAGAGGGGGTATAAATACCCCCCCTTCTTCCTCCTTGGGCTAAAGCTTCTCTCACTCTCTCTCTCCTCCATTGTTGAACTAGAGAAGCTTGCTCTATCTCTCAATCCCTCCATGATTCTTTCCCCCATTTGAGGGAAAAGAGAGAGGAGATCTAGATCTACATCTTGACCAATCAAATCCCTCTCTTTGTGAGTGGAATCCACTAGATCTAGATCTTGGAGAAATTTGGTGTTCCTCCTCTTATTTGTTCTTCCTCTCTTATTCCCCCAATAGCTTTTGTAGCTTTGTTGGAATTTGAGAGAGAAGGACTGGAGCATCTTTGTGGTGTTCTTGCCATTGCATTTGGTGCATCGGTTTGAGTTCTCCACGGTGATTCGTGGAAGTGAAAGCAAGAAGGTTGTTACTCTTGGGTCTTTAGACCCTAGACGGCTTAGTGGCCTTTGTGGCATCTTTGTCGTGTTCTTGGGGACTCCAATTAAGTTGTGGAGATTCTTCAAGGGCAAGGTCTTTGTGGCATCTTAGTGGTGTTCTTGGGGACTCCAATTAAGTTGTGGAGATTCTTCAAGGGCAAGGCCAGAACGGGCGGCTGTTCGATCTGATAGGCTGTGTTGTTTCTGGTAAGCATGATGATTACCGAGACCAGAAGCATCTGTCAATGGAGGATGGCCGTGCTTTTCTTGCCTTTGGGATGAGACAACAGAAAGCTACTAGATCGATCTAGCTTATCTTGGTTAGTCTCGGGTGGGGCTGAGGTACATCAGGTCGATCATGAACCAATCCGGGTTAGATTCTGCAGAACTTTTCATTATGTCCTTGACATCTTACTTGATCTGAATGAATAGTGTGTGATGCTAGCTGCGGATTCTGCTGATAGTAAGAGCATCTTCACCAGCGTGCCCTAAGCGGCTCTAGCAATAGCGTCATACATGGCTTTTGGAGGCAGCAGTAAAAACTGCCGCGGTTTAGGGGATGACCGTTGATACGTCTCAAACGTATCTATAATTTCTTATGTTCCATGCTAGTTTTATGACAATACTCACATGTTTTATATACACTTTATATCATTTTTATGCATTTTCCGGCACTAACCTATTAACAAGATGCCGAAGCGCCGGTTCTCGTTTTCTGCTGTTTTTGGTTTCAGAAATCCTACACAGGAAATATTCTCGGAATTGGACGAAACAAACGCCCAGGGTCTTATTTTTCCACGGAGCTTCCAGAAGACCGAAGAGGATACGAAGTGGGGCCACGAGGGACCGACACCACAAGGCGGCGCGGCCAAGGTGGGGCCCGTGCTACCCTATGGTGTGGGGCCCCCGTGCCTCCTCCGACTCTGCCCTTCCGCCTACTTATACTCTCCGTCGCGAAAACCCTAGTACCGAGAGCCACGATACGAGAAAAGTTCCAGAGACGCCATCGCCGCCAATCCCATCTCGGGGGATTCAGGAGATCACCTCCGGCACCCTACCGGAGAGGGGAATCATCACCGGAGGACTCTACATCATCATGCCCGCCTCCGGATTGATGCGTGAGTAGTTCATCCTTGGACTATGGGTAGCTAGATGGTTGTCTTCTCCTCTTGTGCTATCATGTTTAGATCTTGTGAGCTGCCTATCATGATCAAGATCATCTATTTGTAATGCTACATGTTGTGTTTGGTGGGATCCGATGAATATGGAATACTATGTCAAGTTGATTATTGATCTATCATATATGTGTTGTTTATGATCTTGCATGCTCTCCGTTGCTAGTAGAGGCTCTGGCCAAGTTGATACTTGTAACTCCAAGAGGGAGTATTTATGCTCGATAGTGGGTTCATGCCTCCATTGAATCTGGGACAGTGACAGAAAGTTCTAAGGTTGTGGATGTGCTGTTGCCACTAGGGATAAAACATTGATGCTTTGTCTAAGGATATTTGTGTTGATTACATTAATGTCAACACCCGGATTTTTAAGTCCAGATGCCTATTATGCCATTCATCGCAATCCCAGGAATATTGTTTTTGCGAGACATAATAGATTGATATCACAACACATCATTCATTACATACCATAATCGTCTTACAAATAAAGGATCACATGATCCAGTCTCATTACAATAATAGATGATCTATTGATCAATTACAAAACACATAGCGGAAGCGAAGTAGCGTAGTAGTAGTCCATTTATTTCACAGGCAACTGTTGACGTCAGGAGTGATCCTAGTTATCGTAGACGTCCTGCTGTCCTTCTTCCGGGTTCTGGTATTCCTCTTCATAGTCGACCATTTGAATAGCCAGGGACACAGCCATGAGTACTTTAAAGTACTCGCAAACTAATACTAATGCAAATACTATCAACTATAGTAAGGGGGTTCTAAGCTCTAGTTTCATTTGCAGAAAGCCAGTTTTATTTCATAAGCACTTTAATAATCAAAACCTCTTCATTTGCCCAACTTAGCTCAAGTGGGAACATTAGTGTCATTCCCACAACTCAGTTGTGATCCAAGTCAAAATCACCTTTTAATTCAAGTCACAAGTCACCATTCATAGTTTTAGAAAAGTTCTGATGACGGAACAGTATGGCCTTTTGTTATCACCAGATTTTGGCTAAATCAGGAGGTGGGCCGCGATCAAGATGGGCTTGGAAGATTACACGTGGAAGGTCTCTGAAGCGGCCTTGTTCAGAGGATTTGGGCTAGATTGCCCATGTATCTTTAATTATAATGGTTTGTATCTAGATTAAAAGTTAGAGTTTTACCCGTGCACGGTTTGGTGCACGCCCCACATTAGAAAGTCCGCTGGACTATAAATATGTATCTAGGGTTTATGGAATAAACAACCAACGTTCAACCACAAACAAATCTCGGCGCATCGCCAACTCCTTCGTCTCGAGGGTTTCTACCGGTAAGCATCATGCTGCCTAGATCGCATCTTGCGATCTAGGCAGCACTAAGCTCGCCTACGTTGTTCATGCGTTGCTCGTACTCGAAGCCTTTTTGATGGCGAGCAACGTAGTTATCTTAGACATGTTAGGGTTAGCATTGTTCTTCATATTACATGCTTTCGTAGTGCAACCCTTGCATGTCTAGCCGCCCTTACACCTATCTTAGGTGTAGGGGCGACACCCCGCTTGATCATAGTTTAGTAGATCTGATCCGTTACGATTGCTCCTTGTTCTACAAGGATTAGTTTAATATCTGCAATAGTTAGGCCTTACAAAGGGGGGGAGGATCCAGCGGCGTGTAGGGTGACGTCTGCTAGCCCTAGAAAGGATGTTCCGGGGATCAACCTCGTGTTGGTTTTAGGCCCTGTCTAGGATCGGCTTACGATCACCGTGCGCGAGCGCGAGGCCCAACTCGGAGTAGGATGATCCGATTATGCGGTGAAAACCCTAAATCGTCGTAGATCTCATTAGCTTTACCTTGATCAAGCAGGACCACCATATATTCGGACACCTCGTCGAATCATGGGTGGATCGGCTCTTTGAGCCGATTCACGAGATAACCTGAGAGCCGATCGAGGCTCGTATTTAACGTTTACGTGTGTGCCCTGCGAGGAAACTAAGCGAGGCATCATCCACACCTTCCGACCAGGTATAGGTCGGGTGGCACGCCCTTGTGATAAACATCGGCGCGTGCGACCAGGAGGCTTTGCGGGCCGTCGCTCTGAGGGACTGGGGCCAGCCGCAGCCCTAGTTGTTCCCGGCTCTACGGTGTTGCCCGTCTCTGCCCGCCAGGGGGTTTCTGACGTCAACACCTTTCCAACTGTCCATGACCGTGGACGCGGCTATTCGAATAGGTTAAACTCTGCAGAGGTTGTACACTTGTGCCACAACAATTGCAATAGTTCGTCAGGGGTAACTGGCCCTGATTTATCGTACGCGATGCACGCGAACTACCAATCCTAACCTTTCATTTACATACCCTAGTATAGGCACCTCTCCCCATGAGCTTGGCCTCCCGGTGAAGACAAACCGTCGGCACAGGAGCTGCACGAGGCTTGGGCCGGACATTCACCTCATTTCACGTCATTTCACTTTCAATGGAGGCAGCCTCGGCATAACCCCTATGACGCTTGTTCAGAGGGAACCCATACTAAAATACATAAATTTCCAGCTAAGCCTTACCCAGATTCAGGTATTGTGGGGGTACTTGTAAAATTGGAATGGTATCGCATCCGAACCCAACCATCAGTTTTGGTAAAATTCACCAAGTCCTTCACAAGTCATATTCACCTTCAAAATCTCTCAATAGAATGACTCATCATTCCAAGGTTTTCAAAGTCCTTTCATTTCACAAGTTCCCAACTAGAGTAGTCACTTTTAATGTTTAACACTAGCAACTAGTCGTGAGGGGTGCTAAATAATTTGTAGCTATCTAGGCTAAGTTTGATACTCTTGTAACACTCTATACTTAGACCCAAAGTTAACTATAAAAGTAAGCTTTAAATAACCAAAGTAAAAGCTTGTAAGAATAAAACTTAGGATTGGATCCTTGAACAGAAAAATAAGTGTAATGGTGCCTTGCTCCATCAGAGCTTTGCACTTGGGAACTGTGCGAGAGTGTTAGCTTGCCTTGATTGGTGAGGTGATCAAAGTTTTCTTCTTCTTCCTCTTGGTAGAATACCTCCTCCTCTTGATAGTCTCCGGTACTAGCGTCTATAAACGAATACGAGGACACAATCACCAAACAGCACTTAAGTAGACTTAATTAGCCTTAATGGCTCACACAAATGATCTAGTATCATTACTTAGCATTTATCCAAAAATTGTGCTAGGGTTTTCTTCTTAGGGTTTGAGAAAATAATTTCCTCTCATTGAAATGTGAATTAGGGTTTCTCTTTAGTGTGGAGAAATAATTTCCTCTCATTGAATCTTCTTAAGATTTAATCTTCTCAAATAACCATGTATGATCACATGTTGACCAAGGTCAACACTTCACACTTATCATTTGAGAAAAATGATTGAAATGAGATTCATCATCTCATGTGATTTAAATAACCATGGTAATTTAAAAACTAGTTTGAGTTAAGTCCCCAAGTGAGCAAGTATGAGCTCATGCAATAGAGGTCCTCACATTACTTCATAACACTTGAGAAAATGATTTAAATGAGGTGCTACACCTCATAGGTTTAAAATCCTAAAAAATTGATTTGGTTTAAATGGGCTAGTTATTGACTACATAGCCAATTTTTGATTCTAGCCCATGATCATGTACAGAACCCATATCATATTTTTACATATTAAATTAGATTTTGTGAAATGTGAATTATAGCAATTGGATTCACTTCAAAATTCAAATTGGTTGATTTTTAAGATTTATTTGAATACTGAAAAGTCTCTGTCTTGTTAATTTTACTATTCAAAATCTACACAAGCTATGGGGTTGAATCCTGTGAGGTTATCTAGATAATTTCATAAGCTTTCTGGAACATTTTGATACACTCAATTTGGATTTGTAGATTTCAAACTATTCAAATTATAGCAGAGGTCCAGTATTGAAATTCTTTGAAACGAATTAATTCGAAAATCAACTAGTGGGCTAGGCGGGAAACTACTGGGCCGATTTGGTTTGAAAAATGCAAAGGGGGCCAGCCCAACAGCGTTTAGAACGCCACGGGCCAACTGACAGTGGGACCCAGTGGTCAGCGAGAGTAACTCGCCGAAGCGGTACCTTGCAACGCGAGCCGTCAGATTAGAAGTGGATCGAGCGGTGCAGATGCGTCATCTTCATCGGGGAGAAGGGCTTGCTGCCGCGGCGGAGGTAGGGGGTCGGCGGCGAGCTGGAGCTCCGGCGAGGGGCGGCGCTGATGCTAGACGATGTTGTCGACGACGAGGAGTTGACTGGTACCGGCGGCGAAGCTTGAGGTGGACGGAATCGACGACGGCGATGAGCTACTGGCGCGGCGGTCGTCGGTGCAATTGGGGCTGGCTGGTGCTGAATGTGGACGGGCGAGGGGTTGAAGAGGATCAGGAGGAAGAGGGGAAGTGAGGGGCGTGAAGAATTGAGGCACGGGTGCTCTCTTTATATAGGGGCGCGAGGTGCTGCGAGGTGCCGTGGAGGGTCATCATCGGCAATGGCGCTCCAGGGCGCGAAGGGGCAAGGTAGGGGGTGCAATGCGTAGGCGACATCTAGGCGGAGCTAAAGAGCGTGAGGGCGTGTCCAATGATGGACTAGAGCGTGCAGGGGAGGTCATCGGCTTTGCAGTACCGTGGCTGGCAAAGTCCGATCATGGCGATGGCGATGGTGCATGCGCGAGCTAGCGAGCGTGTCTACGGGGTAGAGGAGATGGTGGCAAGGCTCGATGCAGAGGTAGGCGTGCAGGGATGTACTGAGGCGACGGCACGCGCGCGTGCTCTGGCGCGTCCAGGACGGTGTCCGTGCGCGCACACCGCGTGCCTGGCACGGTTCTGGGCGGATCTGGGCGCGTCGGGTTCGACCAATGCCGTGCTATCTTCGGGCCAGGGAGGGTACGAGCATGCTTAGGGGAGTGTAGGCTACCTATTGGACACGGTGAGAGGGATAGGAGAGGGGTAGAGAGGATGAGTGGCATTGGGGGTGGCATGGTGCACGGCATGGATGAAATTTGATCATGGCTTCACTTTAATCGACCAAACCAGTATAGGGCTTGATGCAGGGGAGGTACCAGGGTGTGATGATCACAAATGGAAAGGGGTTGAGGCTAAAAACCGGAGGTTAAAAGGGTGTATCACAAATCTGGAATGTTGCCTGCCAAGTGTTTGACAAAATGGCCGCATGAAACTTTTTGTCAAATTTTGGAAATCTTTTTGGTGGATCTCATTCATATATTCAAAGAGGTAGAATGGTGGTGGTGGTGGTCAATTTGGTGAAGGTTTGCAAGATTTCAAAATGGGGGTTGATCTTCACATAGTTTCAATGTCTCCTCTAGGCTCATCTATTCTGGTCAACCCAAGCAGAGTCAACATTGATGGTCAACATCAAAGTGGTTCATCTTGACATGGTCTTGGATGAGGTGGAAAGTGTTGACCAAGTTTAGTTTAGGAATAAGCCAAACCAGGGGTGCAAAGTGGGTAAGATTTTATAAAGTGACAATTTGGCCATTATCACATGTATGTTGGATTTGAATTTTCTTTTGCTTTGAATTGGGTTTCTTTGATTCAAAAGGGTGTGTTATTGATATATAAGTGTTTTAAAAACAATGGCACAAGCCATGGTGGCCTTGGTTGAAGATTTGCAAAATTGGCTAAAGTGTATGTGAGTGAAAATGGAATTTTCTCACCATTTCATTTCTCTCTATTTGATTTGATTTTTCTTGACTCCAAAGTGATTCTTATTAGTTTAGGAATAATTCCAAACCATTGAAACCATTCCAAAAGGTCTAGCTCAAAGATTTGCAAAAATGGCCATAACACATAAGAGGTGAATTCCAATTTTTCTTATTTTCCTCTTTGATTTATCTTGCTTTACATGGGCATGGGTTAGGGTCCATTTAGGGTGAGATTAGGTTCAGAGATGGTTTCACACCATTTGGTCAAGGTATAAAGGCACATGTCAAGGTTTTGGGTAAAATGGCTATGTGCCACATATGCCTCTATGCATATGTTGCATTTGATTTTCAATTTGACTTGGCTTGACCCAATTGATGTTGTTGAGTGTTGAAATGGTATAGAGGAGTGATCCAACCATTCACCACAAGTCTTAGGGTCAAGATCCTCAAATTCACAAATTTGTTATTTGCTCTCATATGCCTCTATGGCATTTTTAGTTTCTTTTTATTTTCTTTGGTTTCCACTTGGATTTGGTTTGATAAGAACTAGGTAAGGTTTATGAAGGTTTTCCAATCCTCTAAACAAAGTAGAAAGGCTTAGGGTAGAGTTTTACAACAATAGCCATAGGCACATAGGCCTTTTTCTTATTTAATTTCCTTTTATTTTATTTTAACTTGAATGGTAAAAAGGGGTGTGAGGTTTAGGGTTTAAGATCATTTCAAAATACTTTAACAAGCAATTATGGCAATAGCACAAGAATTAAGCAAGATTACTATGGATCAAACTTAATTTAAGAAAAGTTTTTGTTGGTTCCAGAATTTGGAAAAAGGGAAATTCATTGTCTTTGTTTGGAAATTTTTGGGATGTTACAAACCCTTCCCCCTTAAACAAATCTCGTCCCGAGATTTTAAGAAAATTTAGGTTCCTAAGAGAGATTGAGCATTTTGATTAACAGGAAAACATACTTGGCATGGTCTGGGGTGCTTCCCGAGCTTCAGTGGCAGTCATGTGGTAGAAACGGCCGTTGTTGTTGTTCTGGTTCCTTCTACCTACGCAGCGGCGTCATTCTTCGGGCAGGTGCAGCAGTATTGGGGGCAGTCTTTGCGAGCTTCTTGGGGCATTCATTGGAGTAATGACCCACAGTTCCACATTCATAGAAGGTTATTGTTGACTTGTCCTTTGGGGTGATGGGGGTAGCATTGCTTCCAGTCCTTGGGGCAGTATTGGTGTGGTTGTTGTTCCCATTGTTGTTGTTGCTGTTGTGGTGGTTGTTGTTGTTGTGGCTGTTGTTGTTGTTGCCTCCGGGCTTCGGGGGTCCTCCGTTGTTGTTGGTGTAGTTGTGGCGATAAGTCTGAGCAGGTGGCCTGTTGTTTCTTGGGGTGAATCCTCCAGAGGAGTTGTTGCGGTACTTCTGGGTATGGTGGGGTCCACTCTGGTTCATCATCATGCGCTTGCGGTTCTCGTTGGCTTGATGCAGCTTCCCTTCCATCTGTATGGCTGAGTCTACCAGGGCTTCCAAGTCAGCGAACGGAATGTTCACTAACACGGTTTGCATCTCATCATGCAGTCCATTCAAAAATCTCTCATTTCTCTTCTCGTTGGTGTCGGTCTCATCTGGGGCGTACCTTGACAGAGTGAGAAACCTGTCGCGGTATTCCACCACGGACATTCTTCCTTGCTTGAGTTCACGGAACTCGTCTCTCATCTTCTTAATCAGTCCTTGGGGCACATGGTACTTGCTGAACTTGAGTTTGAAGTCTTCCCAAGTCATCATTTGCCCCGCATTCATTGCGCGGGCACTTGTCCACCAGGCTCTTGCAGGTCCTGACAGGTAGTGGGTGGCAAACAGTACTTTTTCTGCGGCTTCTACTCCCGCAACTTCCAGGTTGTTCTCCATTGTCTGGAGCCAGTCATCAGCATCAAGTGGCTCTTCGGTCTTGCTGAACATAGGAGGGTTGGTGTTCTGAAAATTCTTCAGCTTCGACCCAGGGTGATCGTGGTTTCCATGGCCTTGATTGTTCTGAGCTATCTGTTGCATTGCAGCAATATTGGCTTGTCTTTCAGCTCTCTCAGCTTCTCGGTCTGCCATCATCATCTGCAACATCTGCAGCATGGCGTCTTGGTTGGTGCTGCGGGTTGGAGGGGCCATCTGAACGTTGAGGTAGATGATAAGATAAGAGGGAAATTTCTATGGTTTGTTTGGGTAAAGTTTAAAAAGTTCATAACTTGAAAACTTGAGTAGTGTTGCGGGGGTAAAAACCAACAACACTTTTTCATTCATACCAAGCATCACACATTACAAAGCTAACACACCGTTGGTTTTAAGAACCATTCATTCGTTCTACGATACAAGAGGATCCTGATACAACTCACACCTATGATAGTGCTTTGGTGATGCTACTTTTCAGGGTGGATTCTTCGTCTTCACGGGTAATGTGCTTGGCGAAAGGCGAGGGCATTGTCCAACTCCTTGCGGGTCTTGTACAATATGAAATCCAGGTATGCCACATAGTGGTTCATCTCCGGGTGCGGGGGCATGTTTATTGGTCTTCCCATGGGATCATGTCTTGGGTAGTAGATGAAGCGGGTGTTCTTGAGTTTGTTCACATTCTGTCCGCACAGACGGGAAATTGCTTCTTGCATAGCTCTGACTAGTCCTTCCTTCCAAGTGTTTCCCGTTACAGAAAACCATATGGTTTCCCATATTGGGGCTCCAAGCTCTCCTCTCAGATCTGCAGTAACTTCCCACCGAGGTTGTCTTCCTGATGGATGGTTGAGGGGTATTCCGAAGAACTTGGGATACGGGCGTCCTAAATATTCAACCAGTTGTTTCAAATCCTTCTCGAACATGAGGTTTCCTCCGTGGCCAAGCTGATAGGACTTGCAGATGCACTCCATCTGTGAAGAATTATGATGAGTAAGTTAGAGAGGGGGGTAGTGTGTCAAAATTTTATGTAGTAGTATAAGAAGAATAGAGCATAACCTTCTTATTTTGAAGAAGATCTCAAGGATAAGAGTGAGAATAAGTTTTCATAACTAATCACTTCATTTGTTTTGAAACTAAGTTTTTCAGACGTCCATTCTAACTAGGGTCTCCTAAAGTCAAACAATGGCTCTGATACCAACTTGTCAACACCCGGATTTTTAAGTCCGGATGCCTATTATGCCATTCATCGCAATCCCGGGAATATTGTTTTTGCGAGACATAATAGATTGATATCACAACACATCATTCATTACATACCATAATCGTCTTACAAATAAAGGATCACATGATCCAGTCTCATTACAATAATAGATGATCTATTGATCAATTACAAAACACATAGCGGAAGCGAAGTAGCGTAGTAGTAGTCCATTTATTTCACAGGCAACTGTTGACGTAAGGAGTGATCCTAGTTATCGTAGACATCCTGCTGTCCTTCTTCCGGGTTCTAGTATTCCTCTTCATAGTCTGACCATTTGAATAGCCAGGGACACAGCCATGAGTACTTTAAAGTACTCGCAAACTAATACTAATGTAAATACTATCAACTATAGTAAGGGGGTTCTAAGCTCTAGTTTCATTTGCAGAAAGCCAGTTTTATTTCATAAGCACTTTAATAATCAAAACCTCTTCATTTGCCTAACTTAGCTCAAGTGGGAACATTAGTGTCATTCCCACAACTCAGTTGTGATCCAAGTCAAAATCACCTTTTAATTCAAGTCACAAGTCACCATTCATATTTTTAGAAAAGTTCTGATGACGGAACAGTATGGACTTTCCAACTGTCCATCCCGTGGACGCGGCTATTCGAATAGGTTAAACTCTGCAGAGGTTGTACACTTGTGCCACAACAATTGCAATAGTTCATCAGGGGTAACTGGCCCTGATTTATCGTACGCAGTACGCGAACTACCAATCCTAACCTTTCATTTACATACCCTAGTATAGGCACCTCTCCCCATGAGCTTGGCCTCCCGGTGAAGACAAACCGTCAGCCTGGGAACTGCACAGGGCTTGGGCCGGACATTCACCTCATTTCACGTCATTTCACTTTCAATGGAGGCAGCCTCGGCATAGCCCCTATGACGCTTGTTCAGAGGGAACCCATACTAAAATACATAAGTTTCCAGCTAAGCCTTACCCAGATTCAGGTATTGTGGGGGTACTTGTAAAATTGGAATGGTATCGCATCCGAACCCAACCATCAGTTTTGGTAAAATTCACCAAGTCCTTCACAAGTTATATTCACCTTCAAAATCTCTCAATAGAATGACTCATCATTCCAAGGTTTTCAAAGTCCTTTCATTTCACAAGTTCCCAACTAGAGTAGTCACTTTTAATGTTTAGCACTAGCAACTAGTCGTGAGGGGTGCTAAATAATTTGTAGCTATCTAGGCTAAGTTTGATACTCTTGTAACACTCTATACTTAGACCCAAAGTTAACTGTAAAAGTAAGTTTTAAATAACCAAAGTAAAAGCTTGTAAGAATAAAACTTAGGATTGGATCCTTGAACAGAAAAATAAGTGTAATGGTGCCTTGCTCCATCAGAGCTTTGCACTTGGGAACTGTGCAGGAGTGTTAGCTTTCCTTGATTGGTGAGGTGATCAAAGTTTTCTTCTTCTTCCTCTTGGTAGAATACCTCCTCCTCTTGATAGTCTCTGGTACTAGCGTCTATAAACGAATACGAGGACACAATCACCAAACAGCACGTAAGTAGACTTAATTAGCCTTAATGGCTCACACAAATGATCTAGTATCATTACTTAGCATTTATCCAAAAATTGTGCTAGGGTTTTCTTCTTAGGGTTTGAGAAAATAATTTCCTCTCATTGAAATGTGAATTAGGGTTTCTCTTTAGTGTGGAGAAATAATTTCCTCTCATTGAATCTTCTTAAGATTTAATCTTCTCAAATAACCATGTATGATCACATGTTGACCAAGGTCAACACTTCACACTTATCATTTGAGAAAAATGATTGAAATGAGATTCATCATCTCATGTGATTTAAATAACCATGGTAATTTAAAAACTAGTTTGAGTTAAGTCCCCAAGTGAGCAAGTATGAGCTCATGCAATAGAGGTCCTCACATTACTTCATAACACTTGAGAAAATGATTTAAATGAGGTGCTACACCTCATAGGTTTAAAATCCTAAAAATTTGATATGGTTTAAATGGGCTAGTTATTGACTACATAGCCAATTTTTGATTCTAGCCCATGATCATGTACAGAACCCATATCATATTTTTACATAGTAAATTAGAGTTTGTGAAATGAGAATTATAGCAATTGGATTCACTTCAAAATTCAAATTGGTTGATTTTTAAGATTTATTTGAATACTGAAAAGTCTATGTCTTGTTAATTTTACTATTCACAATCTGCAGAAGCTATGGGGTTGAGTCCAGTGAGGTTAGCTAGATAATTTCATAAGCTTTCTGGAACATTTTGATACACTCAATTTGGATTTGTAGATTTCAAACTATTCAAATTATAGCAAAGGTCCAGTATTGAAATTCTCTGAAACGAATTAATTCGAAAATCAACTAGTGTGCTAGGCGGGAAACTACTGGGCCGATTTGGTTTGAAAAATGCAAAGGGGGCCAGCCCAACAGCGTTTAGAACGCCACGGGCCAACTGACAGTGGGACCCAGTGGTCAGCGAGAGTAACTCGCCGAAGCGGTACCTTGCAACGCGAGCCGTCAGATTAGAAGTGGATCGAGCGGTGCAGATGCGTCGTCTTCGTCGGGGAGAAGGGCTTGCTGCCACGGCGAAGGTAGGGGGTCGGCGGCGAGCTGGAGCTCTGGCGAGGGGCGGCGCTGATGCTAGATGATGTTGTCGACGACGAGGAGTTGACTGGTACCGGCGGCGAAGCTTGAGGTGGATGGAATCGACGACGGCGATGAGCTACTGGCGCGGCGGTCGTCGGTGCAATTGGGGCTGGCTGGTGCTGAATGTGGACGGGCGAGGGGTTGAAGAGGATCAGGAGGAAGAGGGGAAGTGAGGGGCGTGAAGAACTGAGGCACGGGTGCTCTCTTTATATAGGGGCGCGAGGTGCTGCGAGGTGCCGTAGGGGCTCCAGGGCGCGAAGGGGCAAGGTAGGGGGTGCAATGCGTAGGCGACGTCTAGGCGGAGCTAAAGAGCGTGAGGGCGTGTCCAATGATGGACTAGAGCGTGCAGGGGAGGTCATCGGCTTTGCAGTACCGTGGCGGGCAAAGTCCGATCATGGCGACGGCGATGGTGCATGCGCGAGCTAGCGAGTGTGTCTACGGGGTAGAGGAGATGGTGGCAAGGCTCGATGCAGAGGTAGGCGTGCAGGGATGTACTGAGGCGACGGCACGCGCGCGTGCTCTGGCGCGTCCAGGACGGTGTCCGTGCGCGCTCACCGCGTGCCTGGCACGGTTCTGGGCGGGTCTGGGCGCGTCGGGTTCGACCAATGCCGTCCTATCTTCGGGCCAGGGAGGGTACGAGCATGCTCAGGGGAGTGTAGGCTACCTATTGGACACGGTGAGAGGGATAGGAGAGGGGTAGAGAGGATGAGTGGCATTGGGGGTGGCATGGTGCACGGCATGGATGAAATTTGATCATGGCTTCACTTTAATCGACCAAACCAAGTACAGGGCTTGATGCGGGGAGGTACCAGGGTGTGATGATCACAAATGGAAAGGGGTTGAGGCTAAAAACCGGAGGTTAAAAGGGTGTATCACAAATCCGGAATGTTGCATCGCCAAGTGTTTGACAAAATGGCCACATGAAACTTTTTGTCAAATTTTGGAAATCTTTTTGGTGGATCTCATTCATATATTCAAAGAGGTAGAATGGTGGTGGTGGTGGTCAATTTGGTGAAGGTTTGCAAGATTTCAAAATGGGGGTTGATCTTCACATAGTTTCAATGTCTCCTCTAGTCTCATCTATTCTGGTCAACCCAAGCAGAGTCAACATTGATGGTCAACATCAAAGTGGTTCATCTTGACATGGTCTTGGATGAGGTGGAAAGTGTTGACCAAGTTTAGTTTAGGAATAAACCAAACCAGGGGTGCAAAGTGGGTAAGACTTTATAAAGTGACAATTTGGCCATTATCACATGTATGTTGGATTTGAATTTTCCTTTGCTTTGAATTGGGTTTCTTTGATTCAAAAGGGTGTGTTATTGATATATAAGTGTTTTAAAAACAATGGCACAAGCCATGGTGGCCTTGGTTGAAGATTTGCAAAATTGGCTAAAGTGTATGTGAGTGAAAATGGAATTTTCTCACCATTTCATTTCTCTCTATTTGATTTGATTTTTTCTTGACTCCAAAGTGATTCTTATTAGTTTAGGAATAATTCCAAACCATTGAAACCATTCCAAAAGGTCTAGCTCAAAGATTTGCAAAAATGGCCATAACACATAAGAGGTGAATTCCAATTTTTCTTATTTTCCTCTTTGATTTATCTTGCTTTACTTGGGCATGGGTTAGGGTCCATTTAGGGTGAGATTAGGTTCAGAGATGGTTTCACACCATTTGGTCAAGGTATAAAGGCATATGTCAAGGTTTTGGGTAAAATGGCTATGTGCCACATATGCCTCTATGCATATGTTGCATTTGATTTTCAATTTGACTTGGCTTGACCTAATTGATGTTGTTGAGTGTTGAAATGGTATAGAGGAGTGATCCAACCATTCACCACAAGTCTTAGGGTCAAGATCCTCAAATTCACAAATTTGTTATTTGCTCTCATATGCCTCTATGGCATTTTTAGTTTCTTTTTATTTTCTTTGGTTTCCACTTGGATTTGGTTTGATAAGAACTAGGTAAGGTTTATGAAGGTTTTCCAATCCTCTAAACAAAGTAGAAAGGCTTAGGGTAGAGTTTTACAACAATAGCCATAGGCACATAGGCCTTTTTCTTATTTAATTTCCTTTTATTTTATTTTAACTTGAATGGTAAAAAGGGGTGTGAGGTTTAGGGTTTAAGATCATTTCAAAATACTTTAACAAGCAATTATGGCAATAGCACAAGAATTAAGCAAGATTACTATGGATCAAACTTAATTTAAGAAAAGTTTTTGTTGGTTCCAAAATTTGGAAAAAGGGAAATTCATTGTCTTTGTTTGGAATTTTTTTGGATTTTACAATTACGCACCATACTTAATGCAATTGTCTGTTGTTTGCAACTTAATACTGGAAGGGGTGCGGATGCTAACCCGAAGGTGGACTTTTTAGGCATAGATGCATGCTGGATGGCGGTCTATGTTCTTTGTCGTAATGCCCTAAGTAAATCTCATATTAGTCATCATGATATGTATGTGCATTGTTATGCCCTCTCTATTTGTCAATTGCCCACCTGTAATTTGTTCACCCAACATGCTATTTATCTTATTGGAGAGACACCACTAGTGAACTGTGGACCCCGGTCCATTCTTTTACATCTGAAATACAACCTACTGCAATCATTGTTCTCTGCTGTTCTTTGCAAACAAACATCATTCTCCACACCATACGTTTAATCCTTTGTTTTCAGCAAGCCGGGGAGATTGACAACCTCACTGTTAAGTTGGGGCAAAGTATTTTGATTCTCTTGTGCAGGTTCCACGTTGGCGCCGGAATCCTTGGTGTTGCGCCGCACTACACTCCTTCACCAACAACCTTCACGTGTTCCTTGACTCCTACTGGTTCGATAAACCTTGGTTTCTTACTGAGGGAAAACTTGCTGCTGTACGCATCACACATTCCTCTTGGGGTTCCCAACGGACGAGTGCTTTACCGTCACAAGGAAGCTACTGTCGCACGTCAGCAGCTATATTTTCTGGCGCCATTGCCGGGGAGATCAAGACACGCTGCAAGGGGAGTCTCTCACATCCAATCTCTTTACTTTGTTTATTGTCTTGCTTTACTTTATTTTATTTTCTGTCTTGTTTGCTTTCTTTATACCAAAAATACAAAAAAATTAGTTACTTGCATCTACTTTATTTAATTCAGTTTGCTTTACTTATTTTTATTACTGTTAAAATGAATACTCCTGAGAACACTAAGTTGTGTGATTTCACTAGCACCAATAATAATGATTTTATATGCACTCCTATTGCTCCACTCTGCTACTACGAGCAGAATTTTATGAAATTAAACCCGCTTTACTA
Source organism: Lolium rigidum (assembly GCF_022539505.1). NCBI lineage: Eukaryota > Viridiplantae > Streptophyta > Magnoliopsida > Poales > Poaceae > Lolium > Lolium rigidum. The sequence continues at coordinate 287,155,560 of NC_061513.1, forward strand.
AATCTTGTTATGAGAGAGCAATTTTCTGGTGTTAGTGCTGATGATGCTGCTGCCCATCTTAATAATTTTGTTGAACTTTGTGAAATGCAAAAGTATAAGGATGTAGATGGGGATATTATAAAACTGAAATTGTTTCCTTTCTCCTTAAGAGGAAGAGCTAAAGATTGGTTGCTATCTTTGCCTAAGAATAGTATTGATTCATGGACTAAATGTAAAGATGCTTTCATTGGTAGATACTATCCTCCTGCTAAAATTATATCTTTGAGAAGTAGCATAATGAATTTTAAGCAATTGGATAATGAACATGTTGCCCAAGCATGGGAAAGAATGAAATCTTTGGTAAAGAATTGCCCTACCCATGGACTGACTACTTGGATGATCATCCAAACCTTTTATGCAGGATTGAATTTTTCTTCAAGGAACCTATTGGATTCAGCTGCTGGAGGTACTTTTATGTCCATCACTTTGGGTGCCGCAACAAAACTTCTTGATGATATGATGATCAACTACTACGAATGGCACACTGAAAGGACTCCACAAGGTAAGAAGGTAAATTCTGTTGAAGAAACCTCTTCCTTGAGTGATAAGATTGATGTTATTATGTCTATGCTTGTTAATGGTAGATCTAATGTTGATCCTAATAATGTTCCTTTAGCTTCATTGGTTGCTCAAGAAGAGCATTTTGATGTGAACTTCATTAAAAGTAATAACAACAATGCTTATAGGAATTATTTTGGTAACAACTATAGGCCATATCCTTCTAATAATAGTAATGGTTATGGTAATTCTTACAACAATAATAGGAGTGTACCCTCTGGTCTTGAAGCCATGCTTAAAGAATTTATTAGTACACAAACTGCTTTTAACAAATCTGTTGAAGAAAAGCTTGGTAAAATCGATGTTCTTGCTTCTAAGGTTGATAGTCTTGCTGCTGATGTTGATCTTTTAAAATTGAAAGTTATGCCTAATGAAACTAAAGATATTAAGTCATTTGCTACAGCAAACGCTATCCAAGTTCGAATTAATGAAAATATTAGATTGATGGCTGAATTGCATGCTAGGTGGGAAAGAGAAGAAAAACTAGCTAAAGAGAATAATGTAGCTAAAGTTTGGACTATTACCACCACTAGTAATGTTGATGCTTCACATGTTGCTAAACCCCCTACTATCAATGGTAAAATAATTGGTGTTAGCAATGTTTCTACTCCTAATGCAAAGCATGCAAAACTGCCTGAAACTGCTAAAACTGCTGAAACTGTTTGTGATAAAACTGCTGAAATTTTTCAGAATATTGGGGACAATGATCCCATTGCTTTAGATCATAATGGTTTATATTTTGATGATTGTCACATCTCTGAAGTTATAAAGTTCTTGCAAAAACTTGCTAGAAGTCCTAATGCTAGTGCTATAAATTTGGCCTTTACAAAACATATTACAAATGCTCTCATTAAAGCTAGAGAAGAGAAATTAAAACTTGAAACTTCTATTCCTAGGAAGTTAGGAGATGGTTGGGAGCCCATCATTAAGATGAAGGTCAATGATTTTGATTTTAATGCTTTATGTGATCTTGGTGCAAGTATTTCTGTTATACCTAAGAAACTTTATGATATGCTTGACTTGCCACCATTGAAAAATTGTTATTTGGATGTTAATCTTGCTGATAATTCTATAAAGAAACCTTTGGGGAGGATTGATAATGTTCACATTACGGTTAACAATAACCTTGTCCCCATTGATTTTGTTGTTTTGGATATTGAATGCAATGCATCTTGTCCTATTGTTTTGGGAAGACCCTTTCTTCGAACTGTTGGTGCTATTATTGATATGAAAGAAGGAAATATTAAATATCAATTCCCTCTTAAGAAAGGTATGGAACACTTCCCTAGAAAGAGAATGAAGTTGCCTTTTGATTCTATTATTAGAACAAATTATGATGTTGATGCTTCTTCTCTTGATAATACTTGATTTACACTTTCCGCGCCTAGCTGGAAGGCGTTAAAAAAAGCGCTTATGGGAGACAACCCATTATTTTACTTCTGCAATTTTTGTTTTATATTTGTGTCTTGGAAGTTGTTACTACTGTAGCAACCTCTCCTTATCTTTACTTTATTGCATTATTGTGCCAAGTAAAGTCTTTGATAGTAGAGTTGATACTAGATTTGGATTACTGCGCAGAAACAGATTTCTTTCTGTCACCAATTTGAGTAGCCCCTTCTGTAGGTAACTCAGAAAAATCTGCCAATTTATGTGAATGATCCTCAGATATGTACGCAACTTTCATTCAATTTGAGCTTCTTCATCTGAGCCTGTTAAGTGCCGCTAAAAATTTCGTCTTTACGGACTGTTCTGTTTTGACAGATTCTGCCTTTTATTTTACATTGCCTGTTTTGCTATGTTGGATGGATTTCTTTGTTCCATTAACTTTCAGTAGCTTTGTGCAATGTCCAGAAGTGTTAAGAATGATTATGTCACCTCTGAATATGTGAATTTTTGATTATGCGCTAACCCTCTAATGAGTTTGTTTTGAGTTTGGTGTGGAGGAAGTTTTCAAGGGTCAAGAGAGGAGGATGATACAATACGATCAAGAAGAGTGAAAAGTCTAAGCTTGGGGATGCCCCCTTGGTTCATCCCTGCATATTTCAAGAAGACTCAAGCATCTAAGCTTGGGGATGCCCAAGGCATCCCCTTCTTCATCAACAACTTATCAGGTCACCTCTAGTGAAACTATATTTTTATTCCGTCACATCTTATGTGCTTTACTTGGAGCGTCTGTGTGCTTTTATTTTTGTTTTTGTTTGAATAAATTCGGATCCTAGCATTCTTTGTGTGGGAGAAAGACACGCTCCGTTGTTTCATATGAACACTGGTGTTCTTAGCTTTACTTTTAATGTTCATGGCGAAGGTTGAAACTGCTTCGTTCATTGCTATTTGGTTGGAAACAAAAAATGCTTCATGTGGTAATTGGTATATTGTCTTGAATAATTTGATACTTGGCAATTGTTGTGCTCAAATAGATCATGTTTAAGCTCTTGCATCATGTACTTTGCACCCATTAATGAAGAACTACCATAGAGCTTGTTGAAATTTGGTTTGCATGATTGGTCTCTCTAAAGTCTAGATATTTTCTCGGTTAAGGTGTTTGAACAACAAGGAAGACAGTGTAGAGTCTTATAATGCTTGCAATATGTTCTTATGTAAGTTTTGCTGTACCGGTTCATACTTGTGTTTGCTTCAAATACCCTTGCTAGCCAAAGCCTTGTACTGAGAGGGAATACTTCTCGTGCATCCAAAACCTTGAGCCGAAATCTATGCCATTTGTGTCCACCATACCTACCTACTATGTGGTATTTCTCTGCCATTCCAAAGTAAATTGCTTGAGTGCTACCTTTAAAACTCCATTCCTTGTCTTTGCAGTATATAGCTCATGGGAAAGTAGCTTAAAAACTATTGTGATAAAGAATATGTCGCTTATGTATCTTATTTCTTATAAGTTGCTTGTTGAGCGGTAACCATGTTTCTGGGGACGCCATCAACTTTTGTTGAATATCATGTGAGTTGCTATGCATGTTCGTCTTTTCTGAAGTAAGGGTGATTTGCCATGAGTTGTATGGTTTGAGTATGCATATTGTTAGAGAAGAACATTGGGCCGCTAACCAAAGCCATGTATCATGGTGGAAGTTTCAGTTTGGACATTAATCCTCAATCTCTTATGAGAATATTATCTGTTGTTGAATGCTTATGCATTAAAGAGGAGTCCATTATCTGTTTTCTATGTTGTCCCGGTATGGATGTCCTCAAGTTGAGATCTATAAAAAACGAGAAATCAAATGCGATCTATCTCCTTGGACCTTTGTATAGGTGACATAGAGGTACCCCTTTGTGACACTTGGTTGAAACATATGTAATGCAATGAGAATCCATGGAAATCCAAGCTAATTAGGACAAGGTGCGAGCACTATTGGTATTCTATGCATGAGGCTTGCAACTTATAGGATGTCTTATGCATGACACATATGAATTATTACTACCGTTGACAAAATTGTTTCTATGATTTCAAAATAAAAGCTCTAGCACAAAAATAGTAATCCATGCTTCCCTCTGCGAAGGGCCTTTCTTTTACTTTATGTTGAGTCAGTTTACCTACTTCTTTCCATCTTAGAAGCAAACACTTGTGTCAACTGTGTGCATTGATTCTTACATACTTGCTTATTTGCATTCATCATATTACTTTGTGTTGATAATTATCCATGAGATATACATGTTGAAGTTGAAAGCAACAGCTGAAACTTATATCTTCCTTTGTGTTACTTCAAAACTTTCTACTAAGAATTTATTGCTTTATGAGTTAACTCCTATGCAAGACTTATTGATGCTTGTCTTGAAAGTACTATTCATGAAAAGTCTTTGCTATATGATTCAGTTGTTTAGTCATTATCTTTACCATTGCTTTGAATCACTTCATTCCTCTCATATGCTTTACAATAGTATTGATCAAGATTATGATAGTAGCATGTCACTTCAGAAATTATCCTTGTTATCGTTTACCTACTCGAGGGCGAGTAGGAACTAAGCTTGGGGATGCTTGATACGTCTCAAACGTATCTATAATTTCTTATGTTCCATGCTAGTTTTATGACAATACTCACATGTTTTATATACACTTTATATCATTTTTATGCATTTTCCGGCACTAACCTATTAACAAGATGCCGAAGCGCCAGTTCCCGTTTTCTGCTGTTTTTGGTTTCAGAAATCCTACACAGGAAATATTCTCGGAATTGGACGAAACAAACGCCCAGGGTCTTATTTTTCCACGGAGCTTCCAGAAGACCGAAGAGGATACGAAGTGGGGCCACGAGGGGCCGACACCACAAGGCGGCGCGGCCAAGGTGGGGCCCGCGCCGCCCTATGGTGTGGGGCCCCCGTGCCTCCTCCGACTCTGCCCTTCCGCGTACTTATACTCTCCGTCGCGAAAACCCTAGTACCGAGAGCCACGATACGAGAAAAGTTCCAGAGACGCCGTCGCCACCAATCCCATCTCGGGGGATTCAGGAGATCACCTCCGGCACCCTGCCGGAGAGGGGAATCATCACCGGAGGACTCTACATCATCATGCCCGCCTCCGGATTGATGCGTGAGTAGTTCATCCTTGGACTATGGGTCCATAGCAGTAGCTAGATGGTTGTCTTCTCCTCTTGTGCTATCATGTTTAGATCTTGTGAGCTGCCTATCATGATCAAGATCATCTATTTGTAATGCTACATGTTGTGTTTGGTGGGATCCGATGAATATGGAATACTATGTCAAGTTGATTATTGATCTATCATATATGTGTTGTTTATGATCTTGCATGTTCTCCGTTGCTAGTAGAGGCTCTGGCCAAGTTGATACTTGTAACTCCAAGAGGGAGTATTTATGCTCGATAGTGGGTTCATGCCTCCATTGAATGCGGGACGGTGGACAGAAAGTTCTAAGGTTGTGGATGTGCTGTTGCCACTAGGGATAAAACATTGATGCTTTGTCTAAGGATATTTGTGTTGATTACATTACGCACCATACTTAATGCAATTGTCTGTTGTTTGCAACTTAATACTGGAAGGGGTGCGGATGCTAACCTGAAGGTGGACTTTTTAGGCATAGATGCATGCTTGATGGCGGTCTATGTTCTTTGTCGTAATGCCCTAAGTAAATATCATATTAGTCATCATGATATGTATGTGCATTGTTATGCCCTCTCTATTTGTCAATTGCCCACCTGTAATTTGTTCACCCAACATGCTATTTATCTTATTGGAGAGACACCACTAGTGAACTGTGGACCCCGGTCCATTCTTTTACATCTGAAATACAACCTACTGCAATCATTGTTCTCTGCTGTTCTTTGCAAACAAACATTATTCTCCACACCATACGTTTAATCCTTTGTTTTCAGCAAGCCGATGAGATTGACAACCTCACTGTTAAGTTGGGGCAAAGTATTTTGATTGTGTTGTGCAGGTTCCACGTTGGCGCCGGAATCCCTGGTGTTGCGCCGCACTACACTCCTTCACCAACAACCTTCACGTGTTCCTTGACTCCTACTGGTTCGATAAACCTTGGTTTCTTACTGAGGGAAAACTTGCTGTTGTACGCATCACACCTTCCTCTTGGGATTCCCAACGGACGAGTGCTTTACCGTCACAAGGAAGTTACTGTCGCACGTCAGCAACCGTCCGCACCAATACCCCTAAAGAGCTCCAAAATGTTTTTTTTTTCATTTAGGATATTTATTACCTACATTGATCCATAGCAAATAGTTTCACACAATTTTACACCAAATACCAATTAGTCTTTTTCTAGCACACATGCTCAATATTCAAATGAAAATATCTCACTCATCACAAATTTGATGGGTCCTCTTTAATTTATTCTTGTTTTCATCACTAGCGTTCAGAACTTGTGGTCTAACATCTTTTTCTCCTCCTTCAGTTCTCCTTTTTCATTCTCTCATTTCTTCCTCACCCCTAGTAGCAAATTCCTCTCCTTCTCCATTTTGGGCAACTCAATTCCACATTCCTCCTCATGTTTTGCTCCAACAGATGCTTCTCAGTGGCATCCATCCAGTTCCTCGAATCTCCCAATAAGTTGGTGTATTTCTTGGCCACCTTGTTCATCATTTTGACCTTTGTCCTGAATTTGAGGACTGTTGCTATTCTCATACATGCTCTGCAAAGAAGTTAGTGCACGCTACAAAATCACACCATCCTACAAATGTTAATTAATTATGAACAGATTCAGGAAATTCATCACGCTACTAAATTGAAACAATATAGCACATTTACTTAAATTGTGCTATGAGCAGGCATAGAACTGGCGCCATGTTTTTCTCCCTTCAAAAAGAAACGTCTTTCTCAGGTAGACGGTCGTACATGCAGTAATGCGGGGCTGACTCGGGATCGTCACCGCATATCCATGTGGGGTCGCCGATCGTCTCCGGCGCATAGTCCACCTTGGGGTACTATACAACGATGAAAATAGCCACAACTCTAAGCCATGCAAACAATTATGAAAAACTTCCTAAATTGAGAAGACTCGCTTGCCGAAACTCTAAACCTATTTGTACATTGCCGGGTGCAGGGGAAGGTGGAGGGGATGGAGAAGTGATACGTCTCAAACGTATCTATAATTTCTTATGTTCCATGCTAGTTTTATGACAATACTCACATGTTTTATATACACTTTATATCATTTTGATGCATTTTCCGGCACTAACCTATTAACAAGATGCCGAAGCGCCAGTTCCTGTTTTTGGTTTCAGAAATCCTACACAGGAAATATTCTCGGAATTGGACGAAACAAAAGCCCACGGTCTTATTTTCCACGGAGGCTTCCAGAACACCGAAGAGGAGACGAAGAGGAGCCACGAGGCGGCCACACCCTAGGGGGCGCGGCCCCACCCCTGGTCGCGCCACCCTATGGGGTGGGCCCCTCGATCGTCCCCCGACTCCGCCCTTTCGCCTATATATTCCTCCGTCTCTGAAAACCCTAGGACAATCGACGATATTCCACGAAGAGTTCCGTAGCCGCCGCCATCGCGAAGACAAGTTTTGGGGGACAGAAGTCTCTGTTCCGGCACGCCGCCGGGACGGGGAAGTGCCCCCGGAGTCCATCTCCATCTACTCCATCGCCATCTTCATCGCCGTTGCTGACTCCCATGATGAGGAGGGAGTAGTTCTCCCCCGAGGCTGAGGGCTCTACCGGTAGCTATGTGGTTTATCTCTCTCTCCCATGTACTTCAATACAATGATCTCATGAGCTGTCTTACATGATTGAGATCCATATGATGAGCTTTGTAATCTAGATGTCGTTATGCTATTCAAGTGGATTTTACTTATGTGATCTCCGGAGACTCCTTGTCCCACGTGTGTAAAGGTGACAGTGTGTGCACCGTGTGGGTCTCTTAGGCTATATTTCACAGAATACTTGTTCACTGAATTATGATTTGAGTTGGATGTCTCTATAAAATTGTGGTGTGTTAGTACCTCCTATGAATGCTCAAAGTAACCGCGTGGGGTGTTCATTAGTACTTGGGAATACATCTTTAAGGTTTGCTTTTGCAGCCCTACACGGTGAATTAGTGTTCGTTATCCAGCCAGAGAGTAGTTCATAATAGCATAGTGAAGTGCTTATATTTATATTCCTTTATGATATCATTGTTGAGAGTGACCACTAGTGAAAGTATGATCCCTAGGCCTTGTTTCTAAGCATTGAAACACCGTTTCCAACAAGTTCTGCTACATGTTTACTTGCTGCCATATTTATTTCAGATTGTTATTACCACTCCTATTCATCTATATTACTTGTATTTCACTATTTATTCACTGAACTAGTGCACCTATACATCTGACAAGTGTATTAGGTGTGTTGGGGACACAAGAGACTTCTTGTATCTTAATTGCAGGGTTGCTTGAGAGGGATATCTTTGACCTCTACCTCCCTGAGTTCGATAAACCTTGGGTGATTCACTTAAGGGAAAACTTGCTGCTGTTCTACAAACCTCTGCTCTTGGAGGCCCAACACTGTCTACAGGAAAAGAAGTGTGCGTAGACATCAAGCTATTTTCTGGCACCGTTGCCGGGGAGGTAAGGTAAAAGGTATTCACATCCTCCGACTACTAAGCTATTTCCTAGCACTGTTGCCGGTGTGTGAGTGCTCGAAGCTATTTCCTTTAGATCCTGCAATTATATCTTTTTGTTTCTTGTTTTTATTTTTCACTAGTTAGGCTTAATGGAAAACAACAAAAAAATTAGAGATCTTTATGAACTTTATATTGAATTAGGACATGATGTGTTTGAAGAGAGAATTAAAAAACCTATGGAACTTTGTTTGCAAAATAGTTGTAGCAATGTTATTAGCATGAACTCTTTGAACACTATTATTGCTAATGCTATGGAAGAATTTAAGCTTGGGGAAGCTGGTTGTAATATTTTTAGTCCCCCAAGTTTTGAGGAGAAAATTTTCTTTGATGATACTTTGCCTCCCATTTATGATGATTATAATGATAGTGGTATTTTGGTGCCACCTACTATGGAGGATAAAGTTTATTATGATTATACCATGCCTGCAATTTATGATGATTACAATGATGGTTGTGATAGTTTTACTCCCACTATTACTAATAAAATTGATTATGCTTATGTGGAGAGTAATGATACTTTTATGCATGTGAATAAGAATGCTTTATGTGATAGTTATATTGTTGAGTTTGTTCATGATGCTACTGAAAGTTATTATGAGAGAGGAGAACATGGTTATATGCATATTAATAATATTAAGTTTCCCCTCTTTATGTTGAGAATCTTGAAGTTGCGCTTGTGTTGCCTTTCTATGCTTGTTGCTTTGTGCTTTCAGTACTTGTTCCCTTACAAGATGCCTTTTCATAGGAAGTGGGTTAGACTTAAAAATGTTTCTTATTTGCTGTTGATGCTCTTTTTTGCTTCAACTCTTATTTCTTGCGAGAGCATCATTAAAATTACTGAGCCCATCTTAATGGCTATAAAGAAAGCACTTCTTGGAAGATAACCCATGTTTTATTTTGCTACTGTTTTGTTGTGTCTTGGAAGTTGTTACTACTGTAGCAACCTCTCATTATCATGTTTATTGCATTGTTGTGCCAAGTAAAGTCTTTGATAGAAGGTTGATACTAGAATTGGATTTCTGCGCAGGAACAGATTTCTAGCTGTCACGAATTTGAGCTGTTCTCTCTGTAGAAGAATCTAAAAATTCTGTAAAAATTCATGAGTAATCCTCAGATATGCACGCAACTTTCATTCAATTTGAGCTTCTTCATCTGAGCATGTTAAGTGCCTCGAAAAAATTCATCTTTACGGACTGTTCTGTTTTGACAGATTCTGCCTTTTATTTCACATTGCCTCCTTTACTGTGTTTGAGTGGATTTCTTTGCTCCATTAAATTTCAGTAACCTTGGGTAATGTCCAGAAGTGTTGGGAATAATTGTGTCCTTGCTGAACATGTGAATTTTTGATTACGCACTAACCCTCTAATGAGATTGTTTTGAGTTTGGTGTGAAGGAAGTTTTCAAGGATCAAGAGAGGAGGATGATATAATATGATCAAGAAGAGTGAAGTCTAAGCTTGGGGATGCCCCCGTGGGTCACCCAAGCATATTTCAAGAAGACTCAAGCATCTAAGCATGGGGATGCCCAAGACATCCCCTTCTTCATCAACAACTTATCAGGTCACCTCTAGTGAAACTATATTTTTATTCGGTCACATCTTATGTGCTTTACTTGGAGCGTCTGTGTGTTTTTATTTTCGTTTTGTTATCTTAGTTCTCTGAATAAATTGGATCCTATCTATCTTGTTTGGGAGAGAGACACGCTCCGCTTTTTCATTTGAATACTCCTATTCTTCACTTATATTTGTTGAGTATTCAGTTTTCGCACTTGGTAGCTTCTAGCTCTTGGTTTTCATGTATCTCTTGTTCAGAGCTATTAGTTACTTTATAGAAAGTACTCTCTTACTTTACTTATATTTTTTTTGAGAGTTTCTTGCTATTTGGTTGGAAACAGAAAATGATTCATGTGGTAATTGGTATATTGTCTTGAATAATTTGATACTTGGCAATTGTTTTGAGCTCTCAAGTAGATCATGTTTAAGCTCTTGCATCATGTAGTTTAAACCTATTAATGGAGAATTACTGTAGAGCTTGTTGAAATTTGGTTTGCATGATTGGTCTCACTAAAGTCTAGATATTTTCTGGTAAAGGTGTTTGAACAACAAGGAAGACAGTTTAGAGTCTTATAATGCTTGCAATATGTTCTTATGTAAGTTTTGCTGTACCGGTTCATACTTGTGTTTGCTTCAAACAACCTTGCTAGCCAAAGCCTTGTACTGAGAGGGAATGCTTCTCGTGCATCCAAAACCTTGAGCCAAAACTTATACCATTTGTGGCCAACATAACTACCTACTATGTGGTATTTCTCTGCCATTCCAAGTAAATTGCTTGCGTGCTACCTTTAAAAATTTCATTCCTTGTCTTTGCAATATATAGCTCATGGAAAAGTAGCTTAAAAACTATTGTGGTAATGAATATGTCGTTTATGTATCTTATTTCTTATAAGTTGCTTGTTGAGCGGTAACCATGTTTCTGGGGACGCCATCAAGCTGTTACACCTTTGTTGAATATCATGTGAGTTGCTATGCATGTTCGTCTTGTCTGAAGTAAGGGAGATTTGCCATGAGTTGAATGGTTTGAGTATGCATATTGTTAGAGAAGAACTTTGGGCCGCCAAGCAAAGCCATGTATCATGGTGGAAGTTTCAGCTTGGACATTAATCCTCAAATCTCTTATGAGAATATTATCTGTTGTTGAATGCTTAAAGCATAAAAGAGGAGTCCATTATATGTTTTCTATGTTGTCCCGGTATGGATGTCCTCAAGTTGATATCTATCAAAATTGAGAGATCAAATGCGATCTATCTCCTTAGACCTTTGTACAGGTGGCATAGAGGTACCCATTTGTGACACTTGGTTGAAACATATGTAATGCAATGATAATCCATGGAAATCCGAGCTAATTAGGACAAGGAGCGGGCACTATTAGTATTCGATGCATGAGGCTTGCAACTTATAGGAGGTTTTATGCATAACACATATGAATTATTACTACCGTTGACAAAATTGTTTCCATGTTTTTAAAATAAAAAGCTCTAGCACATGAGTAATCCCTGCTTCCCTCTGCGAAGGGCCTTTCTTTTACTTTATGTTGAGTCAGTTTACCTACTTCTTTCTATCTTAGAAGCAAACACTTGTGTCAACTGCGTGCATTAATTCTTACATACTTGCTTATTTGCACTCATCATATTACTTTGTGTTGACAATTATCCATGAGTTATACATGTTGAAAGTTGAAAGCAACTGCTGAAACTTAAATCTTCCTTTGTGTTGCTTGAAAACCTTCTATTAAGAATCTATTGCTTTATGAGTTAACTCTTATGCAAGACTTGTTGATACTTGTCTTGAAAGTACTATTCATGAAAAGTTTTTGCTATATGATTCAGTTGTTTAGTCATTGTCTTTACCATTGCTTTGAATCACTTCATTCATCTCATATGCTTTACAATAGTATTGATCAAGATCACGTTGGTAGCATGTCACTTCAGAAATTATTCTCTTTATCTTTTACCTACTCGAGGGCGAGTAGGAACTAAGCTTGGGGATGCTTGATACGTCTCAAACGTATCTATAATTTCTTATGTTCCATGCTAGTTTTATGACAATACTCACATGTTTTATATACACTTTATATCATTTTGATGCATTTTCCGGCACTAACCTATTAGCAAGATGCCGAAGCGCCAGTTCCTATTTTCTGCTGTTTTTGGTTTCAGAAATCCTACACAGGAAATATTCTCGGAATTGGACGAAACAAAAGCCCACGGTCTTATTTTCCACGGAGGCTTCCAGAACACCGAAGAGGAGACGAAGAGGAGCCACGAGGCGGCCACACCCTAGGGGGGCGCGGCCCCACCCCTGGCCGCGCCACCCTATGGGGTGGGCCCCTCGAGCGTCCCCCGACTCCGCCCTTTCGCCTATATATTCCTCCGTCTCCGAAAACCCTAGGACAATCGACGATATTCCACGAAGAGTTCCGTAGCCGCCGCCATCGCGAAGACAAGTTTCGGGGGACAGAAGTCCCTGTTCCGGTACGCCGCCGGGATGGGGAAGTGCCCCCGGAATCCATCTCCATCTACTCCATCGCCATCTTCATCGCCGTTGCTGACACCCATGATGAGGAGGGAGTAGTTCTCCCCCGAGGCTGAGGGCTCTACCGGTAGCTATGTGGTTTATCTCTCTCTCCCATGTACTTCAATACAATGATCTCATGAGCTGCCTTACATGATTGAGATCCATATGATGAGATTTGTAATCTAGATGTCGTTATGCTATTCAAGTGGATTTTACTTATGTGATCTCCGGAGACTCCTTGTCCCACGTGTGTAAAGGTGACGAGTGTGTGCACCGTGTGGGTCTCTTAGGCTATATTTCACAGAATACTTGTTCACTGAATTATGATTTGAGTTGGATGTCTCTATGAAATTGTGGTGTGTTAGTACCTCCTATGAATGCTCAAAGTAACAACGTGGGGTGTTCATTAGTACTTGGGAATACATCTTTAAGGTTTTCTTTTGCAGCCCTACACGGTGAATTAGTGTTCGTTATCCAGCCAGAGAGTAGTTCAGAATAGCATAGTGAAGTGCTTATATTTATATTTCTTTATGATATCATTGTTGAGAGTGACCACTAGTGAAAGTATGATCCCTAGGCCTTGTTTCTAAGCATTGAAACACCGTTTCCAACAAGTTCTGCTACATGTTTACTTGTTGCCATATTTATTTCAGATTGTTATTACCACTCCTATTCATCCATATTACTTGTATTTCACTATCTCTTCGCCGAACTAGTGCACCTATACATCTGACAAGTGTACTAGGTGTGTTGGGGACACAAGAGACTTCTTGTATCTTAATTGCAGGGTTGCTTGAGAGGGATATCTTTGACCTCTACCTCCCTGAGTTCGATAAACCTTGGGTGATTCACTTAAGGGAAAACTTGCTGCTGTTCTACAAACCTCTGCTCTTGGAGGCCCAACACTGTCTACAGGAATAGAAGCGTGCGTAGACATCAAGAAGTCACATCGCTGAGCCAAGACTTGACTGAGGTCTCCTTGTCGTTCCAGCTCGGCATTCTTTGGGCATCTTCGGTGGCACTGGTCTCAGGGGCGGAGGGTCGATGCAGCATACCACGGGGGTGATGAGGTGACTGTAACCGTCATTGAGACGGTGGGCGCAGTATCGGGAGTTTGTTGCATGTTTCTCTGGTACACGTCGTCGAGCTTCTGACACGTCGAATTGTACGTGGGTTGCGGTGGCAATTTGGCGGTGGAGTAGTATCACACTGCCAGGGAGAGAAGATGATATAATGGCTGGGTCGCTACCAGAGCGGCACCACACGCCCAGTCCAATATGTTGAGTGTTGCCAGCACGCCTCGATTGACCACCTCACTATGGGGCTGGCACTGTAGTGTCGGACCATGTTTCGGGCCACGACTAGTGCCGACAAGGCTTGAGGGCGCCGGTGTGGTAATGCTAGTTTAGGGGGGCTTTGGGGTCTTTCTATGGGAATGCTCTAACACACACAACTATTTCTTTTACACACTAACACAATCAACTTAATTTGGGAGATGAGCTATTAGTACTATATATCTACAGTCCAAAATCCTAAATTGTCTTATAATCAACATTCTCCCAGTTGGACAGTTAATAAAAAGTTATGTCTCAGTCATTTGGAAAAGAAAACCCGAAATTGAGAACATTATTGCTCTCATCCAATTTCCAAACACATGAAACCGGACAACTAAGATCGCAATGGACCGAGTTAAAGGAGAAGATTTGCATCGCCTTTTCGGTACAATGTTTTGATTATGTGGCGATGTCTACGTCGAAACCATATGCATGGCGACAGTCTTTGGTGATCGGTGCATTACATCAGTGACTTGACAAGTGAGGGTGGCAACATAAGGTGACTTTATTTTTAATAGTCCCAATTGAGTGAGTTTTTTTAGGTCGAAAACTCTAGATCTAACCTTCATTGGTTGTCCTTGCCAATGGTGTGCCACTGCTGGGTGGGGGGGGGGGGGATTCTGCCCACCCCCTCCCCCGGATCGCTTTAATAGTTTTCAAAAAATAAAATAAAATGATAAAATTTCAAAAAATAAAATCCTTTGAGATGTCCATGTGTTATGTCATCGAGTTGTAAGGAAAATCAACAAACCTGAATTTTGACTTTTTTTGCAAAATGGCGCCATGTTCATTAAAACGGATTTTCTGATTGCATGCGACCTCCGATGAAAAAGTTTTTTATATGAAAATGTATCTACGGAAAATTTCACATCCTATTTCAACAACATACGACAGCTTAGCCATTTTTTTAGAATCCTCGAAATCAAAAGGAAAATTGGAGTTTTTTAAGCTTTTATATTTCGATGGAAATTTTCAAGAACACGCCACTATTAACTTCCCTCACTCGAAATTGAATTGGATGGCCGGCTACCTACCCTTTTATCCACCACCATCCTCCCTCATCCCTCCTCCACAAAGTCCTCTTGTCCTCTCCTCCATCCTCTCGCCTCCTTCAAACTCTCCAGCGCACCTCGACCTCCTCTCTGGCCAGCTCTCCTCCAACCTCTCTGGTTCCCCAAGACCTCCTCTCCGGTCGGCTCTCCTCAAACCTCTCTGGCGCCCCTCCATCCTCTCCAGTGGACCTCCTCTATCCTCTCCTTCCTCCTCCATCCTCTCCTCTCCTCCCTCTCTCCTCCATCCTCTCCCTCCTCCGGCCGACTGCTAGGTTATAAGCTTGAACATGAACAATACAAATAATTCGGACAACAAAAATAAGCAAAAAATAACGACCAAAAAATAAAAAAATGCCAGATCCAGATCTAGATCTGGATGCAAATCCAGATTTCAAATTTTAGGAGTGGTACACATACTTCCTTACTAGTGGCGCACCTTGTGTTTTTAGAAGTGACGCACCAGAAAGCTAGTACATGGTGCGTCATTAGTAAGCCAGATACTAGTGGTGCGCACCACTACTAGTTACTACCAGTGGAGTGGTAGTAGTGGCACACCATGGTGCACCATTGGTAACGAAAACAGGTGCACCACGGCTCGAAACCTCTATGCTATGATCGCAAACCGTAGGATCTTAACTTTCAGAATCGTAACATCTTAGATTATACGTAGTAGAATTCATACAATCGTTCCACATAATTTAGGCTGTAAAGTGGTAAAATCCCATAGTAGAATCATGATTCTGACAACTATTGGTGGGAGCACCCTCGCTCTGCGAGAAGACGACATTGACTCACAGCGACCTCTTCCTTCGTGAAATTTCTCCGCATATCCCCCTCAAGCACTTGATCTGGAGCGCCGCTCATGGACGTAGGGTCCGAAATTGGGGATTCTAGCCTTCTCTGTTTCTAACTGCTAACGGGTCATTTCAGGAAAGATTTACAGCGTGGAGGGCTTTCTTTCAAACAATCAGGTGACGGGGCATCTCATTAGCCTATTTGGCATGACATGTGTCGGCACACGACACGTTGGGTAACTAAATAAATTCTCTAAGCAAGATTAGGTCCTATGGTTGCACGTTTTGTCAATATGTGGAATGCACATTCGCCACGAGATGTGGTACGGAGGAATTTTTTTTAGTATTACAGAGGAAATATTAATATTTACCTTAGAGGCCGGGGTCATACTTCGAAAGGCATATATTTTGGATTCAAGAAATGTATGGCGGTGCCGGTGGTACTAATGGAGCACTCATTGTTGTATGTGTGTGTCATCATCCAATATCTAATAATAGTATTGTACTTGCCGATCTTCTGTTATTCTGAAGAACAAAAAAGAGAGGGCTGGTGCCAACGTTGGACTTGTACGTTGGTTCACGGCGGCGGATCGATCGACGAGAGTGCGACAGCTCCAAGTTGCAGCCGCCCCACCACAACACGATCGACGTCGACGCTAATGGACCATCCATCGGCTTATGCGTAGCGGATCGAATTACCAAAGCTTGAAGACACGAATTTCGGCCGGCTAAACGTGAGGTTTGGTGACAAATTTTGTGGCCGTAAATGTGTTGCAGCCAAGGAACGAGCAGGTGTGTGTGTGTGTGGACATGGATATCGCTCGTTTCTCGAATCTGCGATATCGCTACGCAACGGCGATACGCGCGTACGCATGCACGAGATTGATCGATCGGTTCGTTCGTGGTGCATGCGTGACGGCCCGAGCAAGTTATGATTGACAACAAGATCGAAGCTGGAAGCTGGAAGCTGGATGGATGGTTTCAGCGTACATGGAAACGGCGTGCTCCATCCGAATCTCATCAGACCCGTCACGTTTGTTCGCAGACAAGAAATGGTCAACCAAACGTGCCTCCAAAGTTAAGCAGCCGGCCATTGCATATGAGGCACCGGACATAGTCAATCTAGGCCCAGACCCAGGGACATAGTCAAAACTGATTAGGCTCGTTTTATTTTTTTAGCAAATTATTTTAGTTTGTACCCCCTCTGTTCCTAAAAAACTGCTCATCTTTTGCCTACATACGAAGATATACATAAACGCCTTTCTCGAGATGTTCGTTTGCAACCCTAGTTGTGAGAGCAATTCCTATATGCCGATCAGGTCGTCTCATAACCATAACACACAGTTCTACGGGCTGGCCTACACCCAGCCAGACAATTTTCTTAATTTTCTTTGTTTCTTCTTTTTTCTTAATTTTTTGCTTTTATCTTTTCTTATCTTTTGTTTTCTATTTAATTTTCTTTTAACATTTTTAAAAATATTAGGATTCAAAAAAATGTTTATACTTCAAAAACTAAATTTTATATTTTTAAGAATTTAACTTTCAAAACTGTTCAATCTTGAGTAATGTTCATTTTCGAAAAAGTTCAACTTCCAAAAGAATATTTTTTTTAAAAGTGTTCAATCTCGGGAAATGTTCAACTTTAAAATACTCAAATTTTAGAAAACATTTTTTAATTTTTTTATTTTTTTTCAAAAATGTTAAATCTAAAATGTGTTCAGCTTTTGAAAAAAATAGTATTTTAAAATGTTGTTTCTTAAAAAATAGATTAAAAACAAAATAAAAGTAATAGAAATAAAAAATAGAAAAATAAAAATTAATTTATGGGCCCACTTAACCGTTGTTGCGTCGGGGGGGAGAGGGGTGGTGGTTTTGCGGCAACCCGTAGGCACCAACCCAATTATCTAGTGACATCACACCTTACATAATACCATGATACCACTTCATAAAATTTAAATTGTTAGTGTTAAAAAAATCGAAACAAATTTGTGACGGTTGAAAATATGTGTGTTTAAGTTCTCTAGATTTTCCACATCCAAATTTAAAATACACCAAGAACAAAAAAGACAAATGCTATGTGAATAGTGTCATTTTGTGTTTTTGTCTTTATGTGACACTATTTATGCTTGATTTCTATTTATTTGTCTCTGAGGGTATTTTGAATTTGGTTATAAAAGTTACAGGGCATGTAGACACACATCTTGTGAACACCCAAAATTTTGGTTTTGAATTTTTTAACATTTATAATTAAAATTTGAAAAGTGCTAGTACCATAGAATCAAATAAGATGAGGTATCACTAGATATGTTCTCCCCAAACGTACAGGAGCTCCCCCTACGAGACACCTTCGAACCTGAGGTGATCAGGGATGTGAAGGGCCGAAACCTGGCGTATTTCCAAGCCTGAGCCAGAGAGCAAATTTGGTGCTCACGTCGTCTGGCGTATTTTTGAGCCTGAGCCAGAGAATTGATTTGGTGCACGTCAGTATCAATGCTCATGATTTTTAAAAGTTATTTTTGTTTTTTAAAAATTATAATATTTATTAAATGAATACTTATACACTTGTCTTGAAAACTCCTGTCAAATACCGGTGGAAACTGCGCTGTATTTTGAGCTACAGAAAAAAAAATTGTGGCTGTATGTATAGGTTTGAAAACTCAGATTTTTGTCAAAAATTTGTGTTTTTCGTATAGCTCAGAATGCAATATTTTTTCTCCTGCAATTTATACCATAACTTAGAAATGGGTATATGTATGGGCATATTCAATTTCAGAATTTTTATGTCCTATAAATATGTTTTTGGGCGAAGGCCATGGAAATCAGCGCTTCAACAGGCGCGGTAAAAACCAACTCGATGTACAATTTTCTCAGCGAGCGCGATACCGCGGCAAAGCGCGGCATATTTGGCGCAGGCTTCCAACGTGACAAAAAAATGCAAAGAAGCACGCGAAACACAACCATCGCCCGCTTCCACTCCCGCAAGCTCCTGCCGGTGCTAGATTCGTTCGCCCCCCTCTCCTTCGGCAACCCCGCCGTGCCGCATCGCCACCCCCGACCTCGATTATTATTGTTCCAGTTTCTAGGCCATGTTCCCTCCGCCGCATGTATGGCATGCAGCCCCTGCACCAAGCTCGAATATTACTGTTTTAACGTTGTAGTGTGCTAGTTGAATGTACTTTGAATTTGTACCGTTTAGATGATTTCGTCATACGATTCATGTGATGAGGAATTGGATCATCAAGTATAAGAAGAAGACATCTATATATTGTTTAATATGCACGCACCCAAAAGGCCGAAGCAAGGTGGTTCTAGCGGGAAAGGGTAGAAGGGCACAACAAATTGATGTGAAGCTATTTTGTGGACAATCCAATTTTCTTTGCCGTTTTGGGATGAGCATCAACTTGTTCAAGCATATTGCAGAGAAGATGACGAAGCAGAACAAAAAAAAAAAGCAAATAAGAAATGCCGCCAGAGAACTTGGGCATAGCAAGTACCAAAATATCACCGCCGCTTTGCGTATATTGGTACGGAATTCTAGGGGATCTAGTTGATGACCATTTGGAGATGGGCCAGAGTCAAGTTATTAAGTGTGTCAACAAGGGCTTAGTCGTACAAATTTCTATAGTGTTTGGTGAGGTATACTTGAGAGCTCCCAATTCTCAAGACACGACACGGCTTCTGGAGTTCAACAATAATCGGGAATTTTCAGGTATGCTTAGTTCAATTGTTTGCATGCATTTGAGTTGAAAGAATTGTCCTACGGCAGGGTCTGGAAAGTTTAAATGCCACAAAAATATTTCACTATAATTCTTGAACCTAGGGTTGATTACGAGACTTAGATTTGGCATGCTTTTTTCGGAATACCCTATTTGTGCAATGATATCAACATTCTGCATTGGTCACCACTGATGAACATAATTTCATTCGGTGAAACAACACCGGTGGAGTTTGTAGTAAATGTCCGCACCTACAACTACGGCTATTCCCCAGATGACGGCATCTACCAGAAGTTGAAAACATTTGTGGAGCTGGTTCACAAACCATCCGGTAAGAAATAAATAATACACACACGGTGGCTAGGAAAGACGTGGAGAGAGCATTTAAGATTTTGCAAGCATAATTTGCTATTTTGAGTGAAAAGACCGGCTAGATTTTAGGATCAAGAGATGCTTTGGTACATTGTCATCCAGAATGACCGAAGGCAAGACAATGACTACATGCAGTATGAGTGGATGGGCCACCATGTACAAGTACGTAGGAGAGAAGAGAGGTTAACCCGCTCCATTGCCACATACAAAGCTATTCAAGATGATGGATTTGCATAATCAGTTTTAAGAAGATCTCATCGAGGAGTGGTGGACGTGCAATGACAACAATAGCATGTTTCATCTCATATGCATGTTTGTTGTATTGCTAAAAAATCATATGTATTTTAATGAACTATTTGTTTGTGTTGTAATAATAACTAAATTATTTTATTGATATTTTTCGATTGGTTTGATCTTTATTGTTTTAGAGTTATTGTTGTTTGGTGTTTGTGGTGGCGGTAGCGTGCTGTATTCTAGCGTCGTACGGTGAACCGCTTCTTTCCGCACATAATACGGAGTACTTTTGAGCCACTGGTGAAACGATCTCCTCTCGTGCTCGCAAAAATCGTAAAATAGATGCTGTATCCCGGCTTTAGCGCGTCAGTTTTAGGAGC
The DNA here is from genome assembly GCF_022539505.1 of Lolium rigidum. Lineage (NCBI taxonomy): Eukaryota > Viridiplantae > Streptophyta > Magnoliopsida > Poales > Poaceae > Lolium > Lolium rigidum. Next base: position 287,176,191 of record NC_061513.1, read on the forward strand.
CTGCTCATGTCAAAAAAAGTTTTAGGAGCCTGCTCGAGATACTCTAAATCGATCTGCTGTCGTCCAATGCTGAGGTGCAAGATGGCCCGTTTAAAGCCCTCGAGTAGGGGACTGGGTCCTCCTATTCGGCGCTCGGAGCGTTTTCGGCCGGACGCGTAGCCCCGCGTGCGCTATTAGAGCATCTTCACTCGTCTCCCCGACGAGGCCCCCGGACGATGTTTTTTCCATCCGGACGGCGAAATTTGGTCCAGTCGCGCTCCCGGTTCCTCGATTTCGTCCGGATTTGGGCCTAAAATCATCCGGCGATCCCACGCCATCCCCGCCCCCCCGGGGAGCGCTTGGGGAGTCCGGACGAAACGAAAGCGCGGGAAACACCGAGGAAACTTCCCGTGTGTCCCCCGGGGAGCGCTTGGGGAGTCCGGACGAAACGAAAGCGCGGGAAACACCGAGGAAACTTCCCGCGTGTCTGGTGGCCCCAACTTGTCGGCGAGAGAAACCGATCGTCGTCCTCATCGCATCGTCTTCCGCGCGCTGTAAAAGCCTGCCGCCGGTCAGCATTCGCCGGCCACGCGGCGAGTTAATATCGTCGTCTTCCGCGCACGCATCGTCTTCCGCGCGCAGTAAAGGCTGCCGCCGGTCAGCTCGCCGCGGACGCGTCGCATTCCACGCGGCATTAATCCCCCGCGCCAGCCGCGCCTATATACGCCGCTCCGCTCGCCGCGAGGCGTACCCCCTGCTCCACTCTCCCTCCACTCTCCCTCTACTCTCCCGATGGCGTTCTACGACGACGACGGCACAGCCAACAACGGCTTCCCCCGCCGGTCGCTCCACGCGTGGGAGTGGCACCTCCTCCACCAGGCGGGGTACCCCTGCCCGCCGGACACGAGGCCTCCCGGCGGCGGGTGGCGGCTCAGTGCTGGCGGCGTACCAATCCCGCCGCCGCCTCGGGGCCACGCCCTCGACGTCGCCATCGAGGAGGCACGGATGACCATGACGGACGAGGAGTGCGCCGACCCGCGCCACCACCCCGACAACTACACGCGGTGGAACTCCTACTTCCTCCAGCGGTGGGAGCGGGAGCTGGCGGCCTACGACGGCCCGCCGCCTCCGCCTCTGCGCAACAACGCCGCGGGCCGCCGACGTTGGTGGAGCGCGCCGGGCCGGACACTCGAGGCCGTCCTCGAGCACATCGAGGGCGGAAACTTCCCAGTGCTCACGATGCCCCCTGCATCGAGGGCATCGGCGAGCCGCCGCCGGGGAAATGTCTGGCAGCCACGGCGCATGGCTGCCAGCTCGTCGTCTTCCGGATCGGCGCCGAGGCCATCCTTGGCGCCGGTGAAGAAGGAGGCGACGTCTCCTTCGATGCCGGCGCGCGTCAAGAAGGAGCCGGCATCTCCACCGCCGACTAGAGGGCGCAGCAGCGGCGCCCTCGTCATCCGCGACCAACCCTCCTTCCCGCAGCCTGGGCGGAAGAGGAAGGTGGCGAAGAAGGAGGGCTCCGCGGCCGCCACCAACGCCGCTGCAAATAGGCTCGGCGAGGAGAAGGCGAAGCGCGCGGAGGACGCCGCCGTGGCGGAGGCGATCGCCAGGTCGCTCAACGACCTGGTGCCCGCCGACAACGCCCTCCCCGAGGACGCCGCCCTGGCGTGGTCGAGGCGCGACTGGGAGCGCGAGGAGGCGGAGCAGCAGCGGCGGCTGCTGGACCTGGCCGCCGCACGCCAACTCGCCGCCCGCGCCGCTCCAACCGCCGCCGACGACGTCGCGCGCTACCGCTGTCCTGCGACACCTCCATCCGGCGTCGCTGTCCCCTTCGTCGACCTCGAGGCCTCGGACGACGAATGGTACAAGCCATCCCCGGGGTGGGGAGACGCCGGCCAGGGCAGCAGCAGCCAGGCCGCGCCGCCGAAGGTCGAGGACGACGGCTCCGACGACGACGGCGGCGACTACACGATGTTCTACCGCCATTTCGGCATGTAGAGCGCCGTGTTTTAAAATTAGCATTTGAATTCCCCTAGCCGAATTCGAAATATAGTCGAATTCGGCCTCTATGTATGAACTCCGCCCGTTATATAGTAAATATCATTAAATTTAGTCTATATTCGCCCGTTTTTGGGCGTAGTTTGTCAAGTTTCCGTTTTTCGCATCGTCGTCTTCGCCTGGGCACGCGGCTGGGAAACTACTCCTCCCCACGCCAAATCTTCCTCCAATCCGGACGAAAATTTCGCCGGATTTGGGCGTGGGGAGCGCCAACGAGTGGGGATGCTCTTAGGCCGACCCTGATAGCACGATGTGCTTTTGATCTTTTTTTTGTCATGGTGCTTTCGACCTTTGATAGGCTTTCTCACTGTCGTGGTATCGTCAGGTCATATGTCATAGGGTGGCTAATGAGAGTGGTTCCTAGTATGTTTTACGGCGGTATCCGGATACGGGTATGGGCACGAGCGACACAGCGACGTACCCAGGTTCGAGGCTCTCCTGTGGAGGTAACACCTCTACTCCTGCTGAGTGTATAAGCAATATCACAGTACAAGGGTGCTCCTTGAGCTGTATCCGGCTGCTCGGGGAGGCTAAGGTAGATGAAGGTCTCTCTCCCAGAGTAGCGCTAAGACTAGAATGGCCAAAGGATTGACCGTCCCCTCGCATGAGAGGGGTAGCGCAGCTTATATAGACGCTGACAATTTACAGAGAAGTCCCTATGACTAGTGGCCGACTGGGCCGGCTCCAGCTTCCTTTGCCGCGGGCCAGCCGGCCTTGAGCCAGCTGCTCGCAGTCGTTTGCCCTACCCGGGGTCTTCCCCCCGACATTAGCTCCTGAATCTGGCAAGGTCCTGTGTAGAGAAGGACCTAGGCAGGTTTTCCTGACCGTATGTCTTTGATCCCGTGAATCTTGTTTGGAAAGCACTCGAGGGGCCGGCTGAGAATTTTCGTTCAGCCGGCTGCGCCCTCATTCGGCTCGATTCATCCGGTTGCTCTTGAGCCGGACGCCGCTTTGTTTTTGCGGTTTTGGTTTTCATAAGTGTTGGAGGCACCTCTGCCTTGCTGGAAGGATATGGGCCGGATTGGGAGAGGACGTCCGGCTGCGGCTTGGGCGTGCCGGAGTCTCCGCTGCCTTGGGCCTTGCGCCCGACTTGATGGCTCTAACGGCAACCGCTGCTGTGCCTCTTCGTCTGGTCACGTTAATGTCCCCTCCGGATCTTCTGCGGTAGTGGGCATTATGGTGCGGCCGTTTCCAGTAACCGTCGCCGACGTGGGGGGAATCATGGCGCAGTAAATCCCGCATCGTGGCCCACGCCCCACACTTGGCCGCGCGCCAGGCGCCTATAAATGCGGGAGGGGCGGTACCGAGGCGGCCTCCCGCACCCTTCTTCTTCCTCGCGCCCAAGCCTTGCCTCTCTCCTTCGCTCGAGCGACTCTGCGCGCCCAGTTGATTTCACCGGCGAATCCCTGGCGAACTCCGGCGACCCGTTGCGGCCAAGCTCCTCCGCCGATCTGCACCGATCCGGCACCACGGGACCCCGCGCATCCATGGTACGCTCGCCGCTACCGCGTTCCTTGTCGCCAAGTGGTTCTTCGTCGCCGTTTTCTCTTTCTTGGTATTCTTCTTCTTCCTCTCCTCCGGTGATGGCTCTCCCCAGCGGTTCGTGGGAGGGCTCGTACATGACGGAGGCGGATATCGCTCGCCTCGTGCGCCTCTGCCGGATCCCGACGCAGGTGATTACGCGGGCTCCGGGGAACGAGGTGGCGCCGAATCTGGAGCCGGGCGAGCGCATCGTCTTCGGGGCGCATTTCGATCGGGGGCTGGGGCTGCTGGCTTCAGCTTTTCTCCGATACTCCCTCGACTTCTTCGGCCTGCAGCCGCACCACCTGCCGGCCAACGCTTTCGTCACGTTGAGCTACTACGTGGCCTTCCTGGAGGGCTACGCCGGATTGTGGCCCGACGTGGACTTCTGGAGCCGACTCTTCTACCTCAAGGCCTAGAACACCGATGGCCACCTGCGAACTTGCGGCGCCGCCACCATTTACTCGCGCACATCCACGCCCTTCCCGAAGATCCCGACGGTTGACTCGGTGAAGAAGTGGCAAATGTCCTTGTTCTACGTGAGAAACGACAACCCGGCGGTCGACTTGATCAACCTGCTGGATTACAACCCCGACCCGCCGGCTGGCTGGCTCAACTGGGGCGCCAACCACAAGTCGGCGGACTCCAAGGCGGAGGTAAACATGCTCTGGGACTTCCTCCAGGAGTGTGTTACTGAGAAGGGGTTGTGCGCAACCGACCTCCTTTGCTGCTACGCCTCCAGTCGGGTGCTGCCTCTGCAGGCACGCACCCACAAGATCTGCCACATGTCCGGCCGGTTCGATCCGACCCGGACGTCCAAGGTGGAGCTCACCAAGCTTCAAATCGCCCAGCGGGTGAATTTCGTCTCCCAGACGAAGTTGCCCAACAACTGGGTCTGGGGGATGGAGCCCTACAGCCGGAAGGAGCTGCCACCTCAGGTAAGTCTATTTTCTTCTGGCCGAATGCCGGCTTGCGGCTGCGTGGCCGACTTCATCTTATTTGTTTTTTGTTGTTTGCAGCTTTTCGCCCGGCAGCAGGTTGAAGACGGCAACCTGGAGTCGAAGGAATGGACCAAGCCGGCGACGACGAGAGCCTGGAGGCGGCCGAACAAGCCGCACATGGGCAAAATGATCCGCCACCGTCTCCGGAGCAGCAGGAGGAGGAGAAGGAGGAAGAGCAGGCGCCGTCCGCCTCGGCGCCAATCCGCGCAGTGCCTCTGTCGATGAGGCCACCTCCGGTTGCAGCGGCTTCCTCATCCGCGTCCAAGGGGCCCAAGCAGCCCAGCGAGCGGACCACCGCCCAGCTGGAGACGAGGTTGAAGAAGCAGCGCCGGGCGGGGCCCAAGAAGGTTCCGGAAGCGGCCGGGTAAGTTTTGCTTTTCTCGTTTGTTTCCTTTTCTTTCCTTGTTTACTTATCTTTTTCTTGTTCGACCGTCTAGGGCCGCTATAAAATTTTCCAAGGGCGCCGGCTCGCGCCCGGCCTCGAGCGTTCTGTCGCCGCTCCAGCGGCAGAGGAGGGAGCCGACTCCACAACCTCCGCCGCGTTCGCGCACGCCGCCCGTCATCACGCCGCCTGCTCCGGGGGCGGATTCTTCAGCTGCACCTTCGCCAGGTGTTCCCGGCTCCGGCTCTCGCAGTGAGCCGGCTCGCCGTGCCGGCCAGCCTTCGCTGGATGATCTCTTCCCGAGCCGCAGCCGGCCTATATTGCCCGCAGCCGGAGCCGGCAGGGCCGCGCCTGACGTTGTCGTCCTCGACACCAGCTCGGACGACGCGCCGGCCCCGCTAGAACTACCACCCCCACCGAGCCGGCAGGCACTGCTGCGCCGCCTCCAGCTTCGGAGCCGGCGAGGGAGGAGCTGGCGAGGCATGAGCCGGCCCGTCCAGCTTATGCTGATGCCAGGGCGCTGGTGAAGGCAAAGGGCCCGGCGCAGGCGCCTCAGGGCCCGTCGCAGCCGATCGTGAGCCTTCACGTTTATCCGGCCGCCTCGCTGCTAAATGTGGTGTCGGCGCCCAACTCCAGCCTCCGCTCGGCTGACACTATGGAGAAGGAATGGCGCCAGGCAGACGTCTGCGAGGTGACCAGCCGGGAGGGAGGCAGGGGCGTGGCGTCCATGGAGATGTTCTTCTCCAGCTTCTGCGCCTTCATCAAGTCCTCAGCCGCCGATGCCGAGAACCTCCTGCAGCGGGTGGAGACGGCCGACAAGGTTAGCTCACGTCTGTGTTGCTTTTTTGTATTTTTAGTACTGTACTGGTAGCCCTCCGAGGCATGGGCCGGCTGCTTGGAGCCGGTCCGGGCTTCGTTCGGATGCTTATTCTTGGCTTCTTTTTCAGATGGTGACGGACATGCGGACTGCCCTGTACAACCGGCTTGTGGCCAGCTACCACAAGGCCAAGACCGAGCGAGGCGACATGGCCCGCGAGCTCGAGGTTGCCAAGGGTAAGGCTTCTTTGCTTTAACTTGCTTCTTTTTTTTCTCTATGGTTTATCCGGCTGACGGCTTCCGCTTGCCGGCTTGCAGCTGCTGCCGCCCGGGTCCCTCAGCTAGAGGAGGAGCTTCGGGACATCCGCGCTCGATGCGCCGAAAGCGAGAAGGCGGCCAGGACGCAGCCATTAAGGCGCGGGAGACTGAGGGGGAGCTGACGCGGTTGCACCGACTCGAGGCCAACCATCTCACCGAGCTTGAAGCTGCCAAGCGGGTTGGGCGGGAGGAGGTGGCAGACCTTAGCAAGCGGCTAGAGGAGGTGGAGCAGCAGTGCCTGGCGCTTCGCAAAGAGGTGACCTCCAAGTTGGACGAGCTATCGGCTACCTCCAAGCGATGGGTGATGGAGATTAGCGCCCTCGACCGCGGCTTGGCGGGTACGTCCTACTTTTTTCTCTTTTCCTTTCCCTTTGTCGGCTGTCGGCTGCTGGCTTATGCGGGCAGGCGGCGGCTGAAAGTACTTAGTGTTAGATATCTCCATCTTCGGGCTGGGGGTAGGCGGCGTTTCTCGCCAGCTGCCGCTAGTCTTATGTTTTTCAATGATCTCCATCTTCAGGCTGGGGGCAGGCGGCATTTCTTGCCGGCTGCCGCCAGTCTTCTGTTTTTCGATGATCTCCATCTTCCGGCTGGCGGCAGGCGGCATTTCTTGCCGGCTGCCGCCAGTCTTCTGTTTTTCGATGATCTCCCTCTTCAGGCTGGGAGCAGGCGACATTTCTTGCCGGCTGCCGCCAGTCTTCTGTTTTTCGATGATCTCCATCTTCAGGCTGGGGGCAGGCGCATTTCTTGCCGGCTGCCACCAGTCTTCTGTTTTTTCTTCGAAATTTTGCATTTTTCTGCTCTTTCCCCGGCTTGCGACTGATTGCAGTTGGCTGGGATCCGCCGGCTGCTGTCAGCCGGACTTATAGGCTTCTGACATTCTTTTTATCTTTGCAGCGGCTTTTCCCGAGGCGCAGGCGGAGGCGCTAGAGGCGGCAGGCAGGGCACGGGAGGCTCGGAGGCAGGCCACGGGTGAGGAGAGTTCTGACCACTTCTCCATGGACGACTACCTGGCGTCCATGGCCACCCGCGTCGAGCCGATAAACATGCTGGGCTACGAGCTCAGGTTGGCGGCGGAGGAGTTGTTCCGGCTGCTCTGGCCGACAGAGACGCTGCCGGGCGAGCTTGCCAAGCTTATCAACTGGCTCGAGAAGGCGCCCGACCGCTTCCTCGACTGGAAGGATTCGGCCGCGCGTGTCGGGGCCGACATGGCGTTGTCTTTTGTGCTCTCCTGGTATAACGAGGTTAGCCTCGACCAGCTGGAGTACCGGCAGGCCGACATGGAGGATAAGCTCATCGCGGAAAACAAAAACGCTCGGCTTGCTCGCGCCGACTTCGTCAACAAGGGCACCTTCATCGAGGATCTGAATCCGCCTGATGAGGATGAGGATGAGGAGTCTGAAGATGAAGAGACGGAGGACGCGCCGGATGTGCCAGAGGCGGATGATGTCTACGCCCCCTCCTTTTCATGTAGACAGTGTTGGGCCTCCAAGAGCAGAGGTTTGTAGAACAGCAGCAAGTTTCCCTTAAGTGGATCACCCAAGGTTTATCGAACTCAGGGAGGAAGAGGTCAAAGATATCCCTCTCATGCAACCCTGCAACCACAAAGCAAGAAGTCTCTTGTGTCCCCAACACACCAAATAGGTGTACTAGTTCGGCGAAGAGATAGTGAAATACGAGGTGGTATAAATAAGTATGAGCAAGTAGTAACCGTGCCGAGAAAATAGCTTGCTCGGGCGTGTAGTTGATGGTGGTAGTATTGCAGCAGTAGTAACACGAGTAAAACAAGTAAACAAGCAGCGATAGCGATATTTAGGAACAAGGCCTAGGGATTAGACTTTCACTAGTGGACACTCTCAACATTGATCACATAACAGTAATAGATAAATGCATACTCTACACTCTTGTTGGATGATGAACACATTGCGTAGGATTACACGAACCCTCAATGCCGGAGTTAACAAGCTCCACAATTCAATGTTCATATTTAAATAACCTTAGAGTGCATGAAAGATCAATTCGACTAAACCAAGTACTAGCATAGCATGCACACTCGTCACCTTCATGCTATGTAGGAGGAATAATACACATCAATACTATCATAGCAATAGTTAACTTCATAATCTACAAGAGATCATAATCATAGCATAAACCAAGTACTAACACGGATGCACACTACTCGTCACCATTACACCGTGCAAGGAGGAATAAAACTACTTTAATAACATTGCTAGAGTAGCACATAGATAAATTGTGATACAAAATACATTGCAATCATAAAGAGATATAAATAAGCACTTCACTATGCCATTCATAACAGTGAATAAGAATTCTGTGAAATATAGCCTAAGAGACCCACACGGTGCACACACTGTCACCTTTACACACGTGGGACAAGGAGTCTCCGGAGATCACATGAGTAAAATTCACTTGACTAGCATAATGACATCTAGATTACAAGCATCATCATATGAATCTCAATCATGTAAGGCAGCTCATGAGATTATTGTATTGAAGTACATAGGAGAGAGATGAACCACATAGCTACCGGTATAGCCCCGAGCCTCGATGGAGAACTACTCCCTCCTCATGGGAGCAGCAGCGGTGATGAAGATGGTGGTGGAGATGGCAGCGGTGTCGATGGAGAAGCCTTCCGGGGGCACTTCCCCGTTCCGGCGGCGTGCCGGAACAGAGAGTCCTGTCCCCCAGATCTTGGCTTCGCGATGGCGGCGGCTCTGGAAGGTTTCTGTGGGTTTCGTCGAACGTATCAGGGTTTTCGCGACGGAGGCTTTAAATAGGCGAAGAGGTGGCGCAGGAGGGCTTACGGGGGCCCACACTATAGGGGGGCGCGGCCCCCCCTTGGCCGTGCTGGCCTAGGGTTTGGTGGCCCTGGGCCCCCTCCCTGGCGGTTCTCGTGTGTTCTGGATGCTTCCGGGCAAAATAGGAACCTGGGCGTTGATTTCGTCCGATTCCGAGAATATTTCGTTACTAGGATTTCTGAAACCAAAAACAGCAGAAAACAGGAACTGGCACTTCGGCATCTTGTTAATAGATTAGTTCCAGAAAATGCACGAATATGACATAAAGTGTGCATAAAACATGTAGATAACATCAATAATGTGGCATGGAACATAAGAAATTATCGATACGTCGGAGACGTATCAGCGGACCCGTCGGCCGGCTCGATAGACGCTCCCCCCGGCTGGTCCTCCTCCAGCCGGCGCTTAGATTTACCTGTTTGTATTTTGCTTTTGCCAAGACAAGTGATTAAATCCCCGGAATGTCGGGTGCATATGTAAGACAATATTATTATCCTTTTTATGAAGTTACACTTTAGTGTCTTTGCTTAATCATTTGTGCGCCGGCTTGCCTTCCCTCTGCTCACTCGCTTTTTCCCATCCGCCCCACTCTTTGGCTTTTCTCTTGCCGATCATACGTCCGACTTGCGATCCGTCGCCGGATCAAGAGCATGCCGCTGGGTGAGGCCGATAGTATTTCAGCCGAACGAGCCGAGTTGGGCAATCCGGCGCTTTTATGAAAAGTTGGACAAGGGTCAATTCGCCTTCACTCTTTCCCTTAGTCATTTTTCGCGTGCCGGCTCCTTAAGCATCTACCCCCGCCAGCCGGACAACCGGGTTGCGGTCTGTAGCTGGATCGGGAGCTGGCTGTCGGGAAGCCGGTTCACGGTACTAAGCCGGCAGCGTGAGAGGGTGCAAGCCAATCACAGAAAGCAGTAGAGTACGCGAAAAAACTTGTTAAAACCGGCGCTCTTGGCGCATGCTTTTTCATTGGCACAGGTTACAAAAGGGGCACAAGAGATACATACATTCCTTCTCTCAAGTGTAAAATGGGCGAAGCAAGTTGACATTCCAGGGACATTTAGTCTCCTCGTCAGTCTTGTTCGACTTGTTTTTCTTAGCCTCTTAGGCATCTATGAGATAGTAGGAATCATTGCCTACCGCCTTGCTCACGATGAAGGGACCCTCCCATGGGGATGGCAGTTTATGCTGTCCGGCTGTCCGTTGGATCAGCCGGAGCACTAGGTCTCCTTCTCGAAATGCCAAGTTCTGGACCTTCCGGCTGTGATAACGTCGGAGGCTTTGCTGGTATATGGCGGATCTGGATAGGGCCAGCAGACGGGCTTCTTCGACCAGGTCGACTCCATCTTCACGAGCTTCTTTAGCTTCAGCTTCTGTATATAGCTTGATTCTTGGCGCGTCGTGCTCGATGTCAGTCGGCAGGACAGCTTCAGCCTCGTATACGAGGAAGACTGGTGTGAAGCCGATGGAGCGGTTTGGCGTGGCCTTCTCCACTTGCCCATTGGACTCCGGATGTGCCACGGACACTAGGTCCATTTGGATCCCCATTTCCTCGCAGTAGCGAGAGAAGATGCCTTGGGCGAAGTTGCTGCCGTTATCAGTGATGATGCTATGGGGGTAGCCGTATCTCACAATGATTTCCTTGAGGAATGTGACGGCTGTGGTGCCGTCCAGCTTCTTGATCGGCTTGGCCTCAATCCACTTAGTGAATTTGTCGATCATCACCAGGAGGTGTGTCATGCCGCCTCGGGCAGTTCTGAATGGGCCCACCATATCCAAGCCCCACACAACGAATGGCCAAGTGATGGGGATGGTTTTCAAGGCGGAAGCCGGCGAGTGGCTTTTCTTGGCAAAGCGCTGACATCCGTTGCATTTCTTCACCAATTCTTCTACGTCCTTCAGCGCAGTCGGCCAGTAAAAACCATGTCGGAAGGCCTTGCCTACTATGGCTTTGGAGCAGGCGTGGTGGCCGCATTCTCCCTGATGGATTTCCCGTAGGAGTTCAATCCCTTCAGCCTGCTCGACACACCGCTGGAAACCCCATTTACGCTGTGTTTGTACAGCTGGTGGTTGATGATGGTATAGGCCTTGGCCCTTCTCTCAATCTGCCTAGCTTGGACCCTATCATTGGGCAGCACACCATCGATGAGGTAGGAGAGGAATTCTTGTGCCCATGATGGTACGCATCTTATCTCGAATACGCTAACCAACAAGGCCTCCTGCGTGGGAGCTTCCGGAATCGAATGCATGGTCGCCGGGTTCGGCTGTGAAGCCGATGGGTTCGGCTGTGAAGCCGATGGGTTCGGCTGAGAAGCCCCCGAGTTTGGCTGAGAAGCCCCCGGGTTCGACTGAGAAGCCCCCGGGTTCGGCTGTGAAGCCGGCGGGTTCGACTGAGAAGCCCCCGACTTGGGCGATGAAGCCCCCGGGTTCGACTGAGAAGCCCCCGGGTCAGCCGGCACGAATATGGAATCCGAGTCTGGTGACGGTGTGATGGACGGCTTCCGCAGATGTTGCAGAGCTACGCCTGGCGGAATTGCCTGCCGGGTTGAGCCTATCTTGGATATGGCGTCAGCCGCCTCGTTGTTTGCTCGCGACACATGATGGAATTCACAACCATCGAAGAAGCCGGATAGCTGCTGGACGTGGAAGCGGTACGATGGCATGTTGGCATCCTTCGCATCCCAGTTGCCAGACGCTTGCTGTATAACAAAGTCGGAGTCTCCGAAGCAAAGGATGCGACGCACGCCAATCTCCTTGGCCATCTTGAGCCCGTGAATGAGCGCCTCGTACTCCGCCACACTATTGGATGCGGCGAAGTGGATCTGCAGGACGTAGTCCAGCCGGTATCCCTTGGGAGAGGTGATGACAATGCAGGCTCCCAAGCCGGTGCGCATCTTTGTACCGTCGAAGTGCATCTTCCAGTGTGTGAAGTCAGGCACAGGCGGCAGGTACTGCATCTCGGCCCAGTCGACAAAGAAGTTTGCGAGGATCTGTGACTTGATGCCCATTCGTGGCTCGTAGAGGATGGTATGGGCAGCCAGCTCCAGGGCCCACTTGGCAACCCGACCATTGGCGTCTTTGCTGCCGATGATTGCCGCCAAGGGTGTTGTGGCCACCACCTTGATGGGGTGCTCTTGGAAATAGTGCTTGAGTTTTTTTGCCGCCATGTACACGCCGTAGGTGACCTTCTGGTAGTGGGGGTAGTTTTGCTTCGACTGGGAAAGCACCTCACTGAGGTAGTAGACTGGGCGCTGAACCGGCTGCTCCTTGCCGGCTTCCTTGCGCTCCACCACCAGGACAACGCTAACCACTCGGTTGGTGGCTGCGATGTACAACAGCATCGGCTCCATTGAAGCCGGCGATGCCAAGACGGGTGTGGTTGAGAGCACGCGCTTTAAGTCACGGAAGGCTTCATCCGCCTGCGGCGACCAGATGAATTTGTCCGACTTCTTGAGCAACTGGTATAGGGGCAGTGCCTTCTCCCCCAGCCGGCTGACGAAGCGGTCAAGGAGGCCAGGCAACCTGTGAAGTTCTGGACGTCCTTGAGGAACTGCGGCAGTTCCATCTTCTCTAGGGCACTGATCTTCTCCGGGTAGGCTTCAATCCCTCGCTGAGAGACGAGGTAGCCAAGGAGTTGGCCGGCTGGCACGCTGAAGGTGCATTTAGCCGGGTTGAGCTTCATCCGGAATCTTCGCAGATTGGTGAAGCTTTCTCTCAGGTCATCAAGGAGGGTGTGCTTCTCCTTGGTTTTTACAACGACATCATCCACATACGCGTGAACATTTCTACCGATTTGCTCTTGTAAGCATTTTTGCATGCACCTTTGGTAGGTGGCGCCTGCGTTTTTCAAGACGAATGCCATAGTCGTATAGCAATAAGCCCCGTACGGGGTAATGAACGAAGTCTTTATTAGATCATCCGGATTAAAAGGAATCTGGTGGTAGCCTGAATAGGCATCTAAAAAAGACAACAGTTCACAGCCGGCAGTCGAATCTATGACTTGATCTATGCGCGGCAGGGATCCTTCGGGCACGCCTTGTTCAGGCTGGTGTAGTCGATACACATGCGCCAGGAGTCGTTCTTCTTCAGGACCAGGACCGGCTTCGCCAAACAGTCCGGGTGCAGTACTTCCATGATGAAGCCGGCTGCGAGCAGCCGGGCGATTTCTTCACCGATGGCCTTCATTCTTTCTTCGGCGAAGCGGCGAAGAGGTTGCTTCAGCGGTCTGGCCTCTGGCCTGACGTGGAGGTGGTGCTCAGCCAACTCCCTCAGCACACCCGGCATGTCCCTTGGAGACCATGCGAAGATGTCCCAATTCTCACGGAGGAAGCTGGTGAGCTCGCTTTCCTATTTGCTGTTCAAGCCAGCACCGATGGTGACGTACTTGTCCCGCTACGCCGGGTCCAGCAGGATCTTCCTGGTGTTGTTGGCCGGCTGGAAGTGAGTCGTCCCAGCCGGGTTGCCCACAGCCGGCATGTCCGACTGCGCGGCTTTGGCCATGGTGACGGCGTCGTGGATGAGCTGCTTCTCGGCAGCGATGACCAATGTCTGAGCCATCTTGGAGCTCTGTGTGGAACACTCCATGGAGCGGCGATAGTCGCCGGCTATGGTGATGACCCCTTTTGGGCCCGGCAGCTTCATCTTCAGGTACCCATAATGGGGCACCGCCATGAACTTGGTCAGGGCCGGCCGGCCCAGGAGCGCGAGATAGGGACTGGCCAGGTCAACCACCCCGAACTCGACCTTCTATGTGCGGATGTGGTCCGGCTTGCCGAACATGACCTCCAGCGTGATCCGGCCAATCGGCTGGCAGCACTGGCCTGGCACGATGCCATGGAAGACGGTAGGGGTGGGGCGCAGCTCGGCCTCCTAGATGCCCAGCTTGCGGGCGGTGTCGCGGTAGAGGATGTTGATGCTGCTACCGCCATCGATGAGGACGCGCAAAAATCGCACGATGCGCCAGCTTGTGCCAATGGTGGGGTCGAGAACCATGGCGTAGCTGCCCGGCTTCGGTAGGACAGCCGGTGTGTCGCTGCGATCAAAAGTGATAGGCTGGTCTGACCAGTTTAGGTACTGGGGGACCGGCGGCATGACCGCGTTTACCTCGAGGGAACGGCGCTGCTGGCTTGTTTTGTCCTCGGGCTCAGTGGTGAAAACGATGTAGGTGGCGTCCTCGGCCAAGTATCGGCCATGGTGCACTTGGTTAGCCTCGTGGTGCTCGAGGTTGGCGTTCTCTGCGCTGGCTTGGCCACCCGGCCCGCCGGCTGGTGGAGGTGGGGGTGGGGGCGGGAGCGGTTCGCCGCTTATCAGCCGCTTGGTGAAGTGGCACTCGCGGGTGGTGTGGTTGGAGGGGTTCTTGCCGCTGTGGTACTTGCACGGCACGTCGAGCATCTGCTTGAAGGTGAACTTCGGCTTCCAGGGCCGGTCCTGTTTCTGGCGCCGGCTGTCGCCAGCCGCCGCATGATCCGACACGGCTGCCATATGGGCGGAACCGTACCGGCGGTCCGGCTGGTCGCTGTGCCGCTTGCCGCGGTAGTTGTCCCGCCGGCTACCATGGGAGGCACCCTCGGCCGGCTTGTTCTCAGTCGGCTTGTGGTTGTCCCACCTGGACGGAGCCGGCGAAGCTTCAGCCGGAGCCTTGTCGGCTTCCTCAACCAGCGCGTATTTGTCGGCAATGGCCGTCAAGGCGGCCATCGTCTTTGGGCTCGCTGCGGCGCAGTTTGTGCCACAACATGGTGTTGGGCCGGCAGCCGCCCATGAAGAAGCTGATGGCATGGAGCTCGTGCACACCCTCGCAGGAGTTGCTCATCTCGCACCAGCGTGTTAGGTACGCGCGATCCGTCTCGTCCGGGCCCTACTTGCACATCTACAGCTGCTGGGGGCGACCTGGCCGGCGGTCGGTGCCGGTGAAGTTGCTGACGAAGGCTTCCTCGAAGTCCAACCAGCCATTGATGCTGCCGGCTGGGAGGTTGTTGAGCCAGGTGCGGGCGGAGCCGAGCAGCATCAGGGGGGAGTAGTGCACGACCCAACGCTTGTTGCCTTTAGCGATGCCGACTGCGGTGGAGTAGTCCAGCAGCCAGTCCTCCGGCTTTGCGGTGCCGTTGTACTTGGGGGTGTCGCGCAGAAGCTGGAAGCCGTCGATCATGGGCTCGTTCAGGATCCGCGGCCCGAAGCACTTTGGGCCGGCTGGCCCTTCTTCTTCCGCGATGCGGGATTCGACCAGCCGGTCGAGGCGGTCTCTCGCGTCTGCCGGCTCGATGAGTGGGCCCAGCCGGGAGTGTGCCGGCTGGCGGTGGCCGCTTGCCTCTGGGGCCGGCCGGTGCGGGCGTCTCTGCGCTGACTGCTCGGAGTCTTGCTCCTGGTTCCGGCTTGGTGGAGGCCGGCTGCGGCCGCTGTTGCCGCTTCCCGGCCGGTGTGTCCGGCTGGAACTTGCGTGGGTGGCTCAGGAGTCCCGGTGCCGGCTTGGTGCTGGGGAGGAGGATTCGGCCGTGTCCCTGGGGCTGTCCCTGCCGTTGCCTGCGGCACCACGAGCGTGAGAAGCTCTGGGAGCATGGGCGTACCTGGGGTTCTTCGCCTGGTCGGTTGCGGCGTGCAGCAGCTCAGTCAACCGCCTCGTCTGGCGTCGTAACTCTTCGCCTTCAAGGCGGCTCAGCTCTTCTGCGGTGGCTTCAGCCGCGAGCATGTTCTTGTCGGGGGTGTTGTAGATGGGCAGCTCCGCGGATGGAGCCGGCATTTTCGCGCCGTCGTGGTCGATCTCGGCACCTAAGCCGCCTCCCCTCCGGCGAATCTGGCCGGCTCGGCTTGGGTTGTCGCCTCCTGGAGTTAGGTCGTGGGCGCGTGATGACGCGTGAAGCACACGTCCGTTGGGAACCCCAGGAGGAAGGTGTGATGTGTACAGAAGCAAGTTTCCCTCAGTAAGAAACCAGGGTTATCGAACCAGTAGGAGATGAAGGCCACGTGAAGGTTGTTGGTGAAGAAGTGTAGTGCGACGGAACACCAGGGATTCCGACGCCAACGTGGAACCTGCACAACACAATCAAAATACTTTGCCCCAACTTAACAGTGAGGTTGTCAATCTCACCGGCTTGCTGTAAACAAAGGATTAAACGTATGGTGTGGAGAATGATGTTTGTTTGCAAAGAACAGCCAGAGAACAATGATTGCAGTAGATTGTATTTCAGATGTAAAAGAATGGACCGGGGTCCACAGTTCACTAGTGGTGTCTCTCCAATAAGATAAATAGCATGTTGGGTGAACAAATTACAGTTGGGCAATTGACAAATAGAGATGGCATAACAATGCACATACATATCATGATGACTAATATGAGTTTTACTTAGGGCATTACGACAAAGAACATAGACCGCTATCCAGCATGCATCTATGCCTAAAAAGTCCACCTTCGGGTTAGCATCCGCACCCCTTCCAGTAATAAGTTGCAAACAACAGACAATTGCATTAAGTACTGTGCGTAATGTAAACAATAGAAATATCCTTAGACAAAGCATTGATGTTTTATCCCTAGTGGCAACAGCACATCCATAACCTTAGAACTTTCTGTCACTGTCCCAGATTCAATGGAGGCATAAACGCACTATCGAGCATAAATACCCCCTCTTGAAGTTACAAGTATCAACTTGGCTAGAGCCTCTACTAGCAATGGAGAGCATGCAAGATCATAAACAACACATATATGATAGATCAATAATCAACTTGACATAGTATTCCATATTCATCGGATCCCAACAAACACAACATGTAGCATTACAAATAGATGATCTTGATCATGATAGGTAGCTCACAAGATCTAAACATGATATCAAAAGAGGAGAAGACAACCATCTAGCTACTGCTATGGACCCATAGTCCAAGGATGAACTACTCACGCATCAGTCCGGATGCGGGCATGGTGATGTAGAGCCCTCCGGTGATGATTCCCCTCTCCGGCAGGGTGCCGGAGGCGATCTCCTGAATCCCCCGAGATGGGATTGGCGGCGGCGGCGGCACAGTAACTTTTCTCGTATCGTGGCTCTCGGTACTAGGGTTTTCTCGACGGAGAGAATATATAGGCGAAGGGGCAGAGTCGGGGGATGCTCGAGGGGCCCACCCCATAAGGCGGCGCGGCCAGGGGTGGGGCCGCGCCCCCCTAGGGTGTGGCCGCCTCGTCGCCCCTCTTCGTCTCCTCTTCGGACTTCTGGAAGGCTCCGTGGAAAATAAGACCGTGGGCTTTTGTTTCGTCCAATTACGAGAATATTTCCGTGTAGGATTTCTGAAACCAAAAACAGCAGAAAACAGAACTGGCGCTTCGGCATCTTGTTAATAGGTTAGTGCCGGAAAATGCATCAAAATGATATAAAGTGTATATAAAACATGTGAGTATTGTCATAAAACTAGCATGGAACATAAGAAATTATAGATACGTTTGAGATGTATCAAGCATCCCCAAGCTTAGTTCCTACTCGCCCTCGAGTAGGTAAACGATAACAAGGATAATTTCTGAAGTGACATGCTACTATCATAATCTTGATCAATACTATTGTAAAGCATGTGAGATGAATGAAGTGATTCAAAGCAATGGTAAAGATAATGACTAAGCAACTGAATCATATAGCAAAGACTTTTCATGAATAGTACTTTCAAGACATGCATCAATAAGTCTTGCATAAGAGTTAACTCATAAAGCAATAAATTCTTAATAGAAGGTTTTGAAGCAACACAAAGGAAGATATAAGTTTCAGCAGTTGCTTTCAACTTCAACATGTATACCTCATGGATAATTGTCAACACAAAGTAATACGGTGAGTGCAAATAAGCAAGTATGTAAGAATCAATGCACACAGTTGACACAAGTGTTTGCTTCTAAGATGGAAAGAAGTAGGTAAACTGACTCAACATAAAGTAAACGAAAAGGCCCTTCGCAGAGGGAAGCAGGGATTACTCATGTGCTAGAGCTTTTATTTTGAAAACATGGAATTTTTTTTGTCAACGGTAGTAATAATTCATATGTGTTATGCATAAAACATCCTATAAGTTGCAAGCCTCATGCATCGAATACCAATAGTGCTCGCACCTTGTCCTAATTAGCTCGGATTTCCATGGATTATCATTGCATTACATATGTTTCAACCAAGTGTCACAAAGGGGTACCTCTATGCCACATGTACAAAGGTGCAAGGAGATAGATCGCATTTGATTTCTCGTTTTTGATAAATCTCAACTTGAGGACAACCATACCGGGACAACATAGAAAACAGATAATGGACTCCTCTTTAATGCTTAAGCATTCAACAACAAATAATATTCTCATAAGATATTGAGGATTAATGTCCAAGCTGAAACTTCCACCATGATACATGGCTTTGGTTCGCGGCCCAATGTTCTTCTCTAACAATATGCATACTCAAACCATTTAATCTTGACAAATCACCCTTACTTCAGACAAGACGAACATGCATAGCAACTCACATGATATTCAACAAAAGTGTAACAGTTGATGGCGTCCCTAGAAACATGGTTACCACTCAACAAGCAACTTATAAGAAGTAAGATACATAAGCGACATATTCTTTACCACAATAGTTTTTAAGCTACTTTCCCATGAGCTATATATTGCAAAGACAAGGAATGAAATTTTTGAAGGTAGCACGCAAGCAATTTACTTGGAATGGCAGAGAAATACCACATAGTAGGTAGTTATGGTGGACACAAATGGCATAAGTTTTGGCTCAAGGTTTTGGATGCACGAGAAGCATTCCCTCTCAGTATAAGGCTTTGGCTAGCAAGGTTGTTTGAAGCAAACACAAGTATGAACCGGTACAGCAAAACTTACATAATAACATATTGCAAGCATTATAAGACTCTACACTGTCTTCCTTGTTGTTCAAACACCTTTACCAGAAATATGTAGACTTCAGAGAGACCAATCATGCAAACCAAATTTCAATAAGCTCTACAGTAATTCTCGACTAATAGGTTCAAACTACATGATGCAAGATCTTAAACATGATCTATTTGAGAGCTCAAAACAATTGCCAAGTATCAAATTATTCAAGATAATATACCAATTACCACATGAAGCGTTTTCTATTTCCAACCAAATAGCAATAAATGAAGCGGTTTTCAACCTTCGCCATGAACATTAAAAGTAAAGCTAAGAACACCAGTGTTCAATATGAAAAAGCGGAGCGTGTCTTTCTCCCACACAATGAATGCTAGGATCCGAATTTATTCAAACAAAAACAAAAATAAAAGCATACAGACACTCCAAGTAAAGCACATAAGATGTGACGGAATAAAAATATAGTTTCACTAGAGGTGATCAGATAAGTTGTTGATGAAGAAGGGGATGCCTTGGGCATCCCCAAGCTTAGATGCTTGAGTCTTCTTGAAATATGCAGGGATGAACCACGGGGGCATCCCCAAGCTTAGACTTTTCACTCTTCTTGATCGTATTATATCATCTTCCTCTCTTGACCCTTGAAAACTTCCTCCACACCAAACTCAAACAATCTCATTAGAGAGTTAGTGCATAATCAAAAATTCACATGTTCAGAGAGGACACAATCATTCCCAACACTTCTGGACATTACCCAAGGCTACTGAAATTTAATGCAGCAAAGAAATCCACTCGAACACAGTAAAAGAGGCAATGCGAAATAAAAGGCAGAATCTGTCAAAACAGAACAGTCCGTAAAGACAAACTTTTTCGAGGCACTTAACATGCTCAGATGAAAAAAACTCAAATTGAATGAAAGTTGCGTACATATCTGAGGATTACTCATGAATTTTGTCAAGATTTTACGAATTTTCTACAGTGAGAAAAACGCGAAACCGTGACAGATAGAAATCTTTTTCTGCGCAGAAATCCATATCTAGTATCAACTTTCTATCAAAGACTTTACTTGGCACGAAAACGAAATAAACATGATAAGGAGAGGTTGCTACAGTAGTAACAACTTCCAAGACACAACAAAACAGTAGCAAAACAAAAACATGAGTTATCTCCCAAGAAGTGCTTTCTTTATAGCCATTAAGATGAGCTCAGTAATTTTAATGATGCTCTCGCAAGTAATAAGAGTTGAAGCAAAAGAGAGCATCAAAAGCAAATTCGAAACACATTTAAGTCTAACCCGCTTCCTATGCATAGGAATCTTGTACACAAATAAATTCATGAAGAACAAAGTGACAAGCATAGGAAGATAAAACACGAGTAACTTCAAAATTCTCGACATAAAGAGGGGAAACTTAGTATTATTAAGATGAGTATAACCATATTTCCCTCTCTCATAGTAACTTTCAATGGTATCATTGATAAACTCAAGAATATAACTATCACATGAAACATTCTTATCATGAGCTACATGCATAAAATTATTACTCTCCACATAAGCATAGTCATTACTATTAATTGTAGTGGGAGCAAATTCAATAAAATAGCTATCATTATTATTCTCATCACCAATCATCATACATAGGAGGCATATTGTAATCATAATTAATTTTCTCCTCAATAGTAGGTGGACTGAAAATATGATAGTCATCATTGTAATCATCATATATAGGAGGTAAGGTATCATCAAAGTAAATTTTCTCCTCCATGCTTGGGGGACTAAAAATATCATGCTCATCAAAACCAGCTTCCTCAAGCTTAGAATTTTCCATAGCATTAGCAACAATGGTGTTCAAAGCGTTCATACTAATAACATTGCCATTAGCATGCATATAAAGTTCCATAGGTTTTTTAATTTTCTCTTCAAACACCTCATGTCCTAACTCAAGATAAATACTATAAAGATCTCTAATATTTTTGTTGTTTTCCATTAAGCCTAACTAGTGAAAATAAAAACAAGAAACAAAAAGATATAATTGCGAATCTAAAGGAAATAGCTTCGAGCACTCACACACCGGCAACAGTGCTAGGAAATAGCTTAGTAGTCGGAGGATGTGAATACCTTTTACCTTACCTCCCCGGCAACGGCGCCAGAAATTTAGCTTGATGACGCGTGAAGCACACGTCCGTTGGGAACCCTAGGAGGAAGGTGTGACGTGTACAGAAGCAAGTTTCCCTCAGTAAGAAACCAAGGTTATCGAACCAGTAGGAGATGAAGGCCACGTGAAGGTTGTTGGTGAAGGAGTGTAGTGCTGCGCAACACCAGGGATTCCGGAGCCAACGTGGAACCTGCACAACACAATTAAAATACTTTGCCCCAACTTAACAGTGAGGTTGTCAATCTCACCGGCTTGCTGTAAACAAAGGATTAAACGTATGGTGTGGAGAATGATGTTTGTTTGCAAAGAACAACAGAGAACAATGATTGCGTAGATTGTATTTCAGATGTAAAAGAATGGACCGGGGTCCACAGTTCACTAGTGGTGTCTCTCCAATAAGATAAATAGCATGTTGGGTGAACAAATTACAGTTGGGCAATTGACAAATAGAGATGGCATAACAATGCACATACATATCATGATGACTAATATGAGTTTTACTTCGGGCATTACGACAAAGAACATAGACCGCTATCTAGCATGCATCTATGCCTAAAAAGTCCACCTTCGGGTTAGCATCCGCACCCCTTCCAGTAATAAGTTGCAAACAACAGACAATTGCATTAAGTACTGTGCGTAATGTAAACAATACAAATATCCTTAGACAAAGCATTGTTGTTTTATCCCTAGTGGCAACAGCACATCCATAACCTTAGAACTTTCTGTCACTGTCCCAAATTCAATGGAGGCATGAACGCACTATCGAGCATAAATACACCCTCTTGAAGTTACAAGTATCAACTTGGCCAGAGCCTCTACTAGCAACGGAGAGCATGCAAGATCATAAACAACACATATATGATAGATCAATAATCAACTTGACATAGTATTCCATATTCATCGGATCCCAACAAACACAACATGTAGCATTACAAATAGATGATCTTGATCATGATAGGCAGCTCACAAGATCTAAACATGATATCAAAAGAGGAGAAGACAACCATCTAGCTACTGCTATGGACCCATAGTCCAAGGATGAACTACTCACGCATCAGTCCGGATGCGGGCATGGTGATGTAGAGCCCTCCGGTGATGATTCCCCTCTCCGGTAGGGTGCCGGAGGCGATCTCCTGAATCCCCCGAGATGGGATTGGCGGCGGCGGCGTCACAGTAACTTTTCTCGTATCGTGGCTCTCGGTACTAGGGTTTACGCGACGGAGAGAATATATAGGCGAAGGGGCAGAGGGGGGGATGCTCGAGGGGCCCACCCCATAAGGCGGCGCGGCCAGGGGTGGGGCCGCGCCCCCCTAGGGTGTGGCCGCCTCGTCGCCCCTCTTCGTCTCCTCTTCGGACTTCTGGAAGGCTCCGTGGAAAATAAGACCGTGGGCTTTTGTTTCGTCCAATTCCGAGAATATTTCCCGTGTAGGATTTCTGAAACCAAAAACAGCAGAAAACAAGAACTGGCGCTTCGACATCTTGTTAATAGGTTAGTGTCGTAAAATGCATCAAAATGATATAAAGTGTATATAAAACATGTGAGTATTGTCATAAAACTAGGATGGAACATAAGAAATTATAGATACGTTTGAGACGTATTAGCGCGGCTGTACTCGCGCTGGGTGATTTCCAGCTGACGCTTGGCTTCGAGCTGGCGGTGCGCCTCCAGATCCGCCTCGATGGTGGTGGGGTCGGCGCCTGCTGTGAGCGGGGAGCTCAACTTTGCCCGGACTTCATCTAGCCGGGATGGTGGCTGGGCCTCCTTTGGGCCCGAGCCGGATGCGCCTCCTGCTCCGTAGCGCTCCAGGGCAGGGCCGCGGGTTTCGCGTGGTTTTATCCACGTCCTCCTCCGCGGTGGTCATGACCTCCTGCACGGTGATGGGGTTGGTGAGGTTGCCGCTGGCGCCGGCTCCAGGAGGAGGGCTTGCGCAGGGCAACACCTGCCATGGGTAGTGCGGTGGTGCGACGGTGGCGATGTAGACATCGTGGCCGCCGAAGGCGATGATGCTGCCGCCGGCTGGGAATGGCCAGTCGGCGAAGCAGCCAGCGTTGTCGCTGACGCAGTCGAGGGAGCCGAATCTCCAGATCAAGCCTGAAGCGACTCACTCGCCGGTGGTGATGGTGAGGCCCGTCCGGATGAAGACACCAGCCGCAGATGCTGAAGGCCCCACGGTGGGCACCAAATGTCGTGGTATCGTCACGACATATGCCATAGGGTGGCTAATGAGAGTGATTCCTAGTATGTTCTACGATGGTCCCCGGATGCGGGTATGGGCACGAGCGACACAGCTACGTACCTAGGTTCGAGGCTGTGGTGACCCTGCATACCACTGCATGTTGTAGTATGCCAGTCGTTGATATAAAATTCACGAAGTACCATTCCGCAAATATTACATCCCTCAGAGTAGTACAACAGAACATAGTAGGTCCATAACTCATTCATTTATTATTACAAGTATAATGTACATATCATCTCGGAGCTCCTCTTGGGTCCTAAGAGGGATACTCCTGGGTTCGAGGTGAACCCATCTTAACTTACAATATAGAAGTCTTACTAGGTGGTACATTTATTCCCTCGAGCAGTTCAGTACTAAGAGTTCGTACTGCTCGGATACTACTACTACTCGTTTAGTCTAAACTTGATCTCCTCCGGAACCCTCCCCGGTTCCGTAGACTATAAGGTAGTCTACACCTTCAACACCTCCAGAGAGGTCTGGTTCTTCATAGCCGATGATGTCGGCTCCTTCAGCGTTGTCGTTGTCCTCCTCCAGATGGTTCAGACAATCTAAGCAGGGGATTTAAGAGTGGTATGAGTACGAGCGTACTCAACAAGTTCATTATAGAAAAGAGGTGTTTAATGCACTAGCTACGATATTAGACCAGAAAGTCTAATACCAATGCAAGTTTTGATAAACATTTCTTCAAGAGGTTGCTTTTATTTCAAAGAACTATGTCTGCCAGCCTTCATCGGTTTACTAGAACTTCATGGAGCTCCTTTCCGGCCGCGTTCGCAGTTCCATATCCCGGGACAGGGAGTGATAGGTCACGGTTCTTTACACTCTGCAGAGGTGTGTTGCTTTACCCATAAGAGATCTTAACCTTGGTGCCAACCGGGCAGCTTTCCCATCCACACTTCCTTCGGTGTGAGGCCCGGTATAAGGTCATAGCCAATCATATTCCTCCGCTACCTCGCACACCCACCCTTTGTTGAATACCCCGACCCTGGGTCCTCGCCGGTCCTCTTACACCAATTAAGGATGGACCCCGACCACGACGACAGTCTGGGACTCGTTAACCAAACTCCTTCGCCGGTAGCTGCAACCCATCATAGACCACATTACCGTGGGGAATTAGAAGGGGATCCCCACCCACCAATTGCTCCGCAAGCAGCAACCGCTACGGTAAGCAACAGCTATACCGTGGGGAATTAGAAGGGGCTCCCCACCAACCAATTGCTCCGCAAGATACAACCGCTACGGTAAGCGCATCCGTTGATGTACAAGAGGTGGAAATACGATTGACTATTCCGTCCCACTCCAGATCTTATGGTTAACACGGGTATTACGGCACAAGAATCACTGGACGACATTTGTTGTTTAATCCTAGATGGGTATAAACCCTTGCAATGGAACCTCCACCATATCAACACAATCCATGGTTCCATTGCCCACCACATAGTCATATTCATAGTTATGAAAATAGTGGTTTTGGTTTTTTATGCAATAGTGATAAACATAGTACTTTGCAAGTAATTTGATAAAAATACTCGAATGACATGAGCAAGCGATGAACTTGCCTGAACATTGCAAAGTGTTGCAGTTGGATGGTGTGGACTGACCCTTGTCCTCTGTTGCTGAAAAATAGCATCATTGTCCGATAAGGGCAATGGTTAAAGAAGCATTGATGCATGATTCCAGTTTTAGGGTTTGTTCCCCCCTTCTGATGTCATTAATATTTCATGTGAGAGGTTAATACTAAGAATAACTTGGGGATACTCTATTTAGGGCAAAATATAACCTTGAAATGTTGTCAAGGTGTTTTTAAAGTCCAAAAGAATTTATGGACTTATTTTCATTATTGAAAATAAAATGTGTGATTTAAATGATTATGTAAATCATCAAATTTGAACTTATTCTTGTTTATCTTCAAAAATTCTATTTCATATTTTATTATGATAGAGTATTTTATACTGAGTGGTTTTCATATTTTTAATTATTTTTTTAGAGCTAGGAAATATTTACTATTGATTTTTAAAGTTTCAGCATTTTTATTAATTTGTGAAATGGCACAAATGCTCCTGGGCCCACATGTCAGTGTGGCCCAGTGGTTAACCCTAACCCGAGCCACACTTGGGCTCGGTCGGTCGCACCGACCCCTTCTCCTTCATTCGCTCGCGAACCCTAGCTCGCTCTACCGCGATGCCCGCGTCGCCGCCACCCTCGCCGATTTACTCCGGCCAACTCCGGCCGTCGCCGCCGGCGAGATCGTGTGGATCTGAATCGCCTCTCGACGGCGGACACGATGGTCCGCGTTGATCTGACGCGCGTGTCCCCGTTCGCTCGCCATCGACCCTCTAGTGCGCCAGGCCTTCGGCGTCCGCCGCCGCCGTGCGTTGGAGAGGCCGTGGCCCTTCTTCCTGGCGCTCCCCAGGGCGCGTGATGCAGCGCGGGGTGCTGTGGTGGTCGCCAGGGCTTGGCTTGGCCAGGCCTGGTGCCGCCGTGCTCTGGCGTGCGCCGCCGTGGCCGCCATGACCGTGTCGGCCATCTCCTCCCCGGTATGTGCATCTCCTTCCCTTCTCTGCATGTTCTACCTATTCTCCTCCTCCTCCTCCTCTTCGTCTAGCTTGGCCACTGGCCTGCTTCACCTCGTAGAGATGCTGGCCGTGCCGATGTGCTGCTGCTACTATGCCTTGCTAGCTGTGTATGCGCGTATGCTGCTGTGCTGCTGCTATGCTGCTTGTGCTGCTGCTGTGCATCTGCCATGAATCCTACTAATGTGCTGTGTTGTTCTTCTCTAGCACCTGCTGTTCTAACTCATGCTCCCCTGTTCATGAGCATACTGTGATGCTTAGTTTAATTTTCTTAACTCCTGCTGTTGCTCTGTATATCATGCCTCTCCTATGTAAGCAATTGCTTGCTTCTGGCTTGATCATGCTGCATGATCCTTGCCTTTGGCAAGTGCCAGTGCTCCTGATGTGCTTTTGTTTGTGCTCTAAATCATGAACATGCTCAATTGAGCCTATCTGTTGCATTAACAGCTCCATCCCTTGATGGAGTGCTTCTGGATACAATCATAATTCTTTGATTTGATTATCTGTGGACCAATTATTGCCTATATGTGACTATTTCA
Organism: Lolium rigidum; assembly: GCF_022539505.1. Taxonomy (NCBI): domain Eukaryota; kingdom Viridiplantae; phylum Streptophyta; class Magnoliopsida; order Poales; family Poaceae; genus Lolium; species Lolium rigidum. Next base: position 287,202,419 of record NC_061513.1, read on the forward strand.
TTGACTGGTTCCTGCTCTGCTGCTCAGTGATGCTCTAGCATGCACTGGCATGCTCTAGCAAGCTTCTGATGATCACATGATCATCAGTTGCTTGTAAATGATGCTGATTCATAACTGTGCCTCACTATTGCTCACTTTGTGTTGTGTGTGCATCACACAGGCTTGGCCTGGTGTGTGCTGGTGCTTGCTTAAGCATCAGCTGATGCTTGCCATGATCCATTGGATCATCTGCAAGGCTCTGGTGCATCTATTGCTTGTGTATTTCATTTATCTGTGTTAACTTGCTTGGCTGAATGGATAAATGATGTGAACTAGTTGCAGTTATGATCATCTTTTTAATTTGTGATAGGCTAGATGGATGCCAACCCTTGTTTGTGTACCCTAGTCCATTATTTGAACCCTTCTGGTGATGATAACTTTGCAAGGCTTGTGATTTGGGACTGTTCATGTGGTTGAGGTGGCCTCAACAACAATTCTTGATGTTCAGGATGCTCCCACCCCTGTTGGCTAGCTGTGGCTTGATGAATGCATCAATGGACAATCCCTTGTTGGATTTCCAGTGAGCTTTACTGTTGACAAACAAAAATAGGCACAGGTTGCCTATCTGTCTGATGGTATTACTAGCTATAGGTGCTAGATGATTTGGCTAGGCTAGCTGTGAATCCATCCTTTGCTGGATTTCTTTAGTTGTGCCATTGATTTGACATAACTAGTGTTCCCTTGGATGATTTCCTATTGGCCTCTCCCTTCTTTGCTTGCACCAAATGGCTAGTAGCCAAGTGATGATACAAATAGGGTTTCTACCCTCTTTTGCTTCTGTGACATATGCACATGCTTAATTATGAGCAAAACCATTGGTTGCTCATGTTTAGCTGGTATACCTCACTTCAGCTCCTAGAAATTTGGTGTTGGTGTAGAGGTTTGCTTCTGATTAATGTCTTAAGCTTGCCCTGCTCCTCCTGGCTAGCTTGAGCTTGCTCTATTCCATCTTGTGTTTGTTCACAGTTGACAGTTCTTGGTGAAACTATCCCTGGATGATCTCTGGTGGTTTGATGTTCTTCCTGTTCTAAGTGTTCTTGCTATCTGGTGACTTACTCTGCTGCTTGTCGATAGATGAGCTAGGGTTTACTGTGGAAAAGGTTTTATATCACCCTGGCTTTGCTCTCCTGGTCGACAACAAGGCTTGGCCACACTTGGTGACACACTGACCTATGTGTGTGTGTGTTGTGCTGCATGCACACTGCCTTGTGAGCAGTCTAACTGTGTGTGTGTGCTAGATGCTTGGCATCTGGCTATGAGCAGATCAGCTCGGCAGAGCTGATCATATCCTCTCCATTCACCATTCTTTTCTAACCTGCCAAGTGGCTTTGCCACTTGGCATAATAATTTTTTTGTTGTGTTTGTGTGCAGGTTTCAAGTTAATGATCAAATAGAGATGAAGATCATCAAGCTCAAGACTAAATGGAGATTAGCTTGTAGTGTTATGATAGATCAATATATTGTACTTTGCTTTTCTTTTCTTTTTCTATTTTTCCAATTCTTGTAATGTGTTGTATTATTCCTTTATTTCAATTGTGAATATTGTAAAGACAATGTATATTGTGTGATAATCAATAAAGCTCAAGGTTTTCTCTGATGAGATTTACTTATTGTTTGTATTGTTCATAATGTGTATTGTTTATTACTTACTTAATGAATTTCCTCATAATTGAAATATAGGGTATTTATTCAATGTTTGAATTTGAAATTCAAATTCAACTTAGGGTTGAATTCAATCATGCAACTTCAATTTGAATTCAATCATGCAACTTAAGTTTGTGATGCAATATCCCTTCTCTCTTCTCCAAAATCCTAGTTTAGTTGAGTAAGAGCAAGTTTGTCGCACTCTCGAAACCCTAACCCTGTAAGGTGTTGAGAGAGAAACTTGTCCCCCTTCGATGCAGTTTTGTTTTAAAAGCGCGAAATTTCCCCAGAATTTACGATGCAATGCACATCCCTTTCTAAAATCTACCCCTCGATCGTCTCTAAACCTGGGACATTACAGCCTTTCTCCCTTAAAGAAAACTTCGTCCCGAAGTTGTGGTGGTAATACCTGAAGAGTTCGGGGTATGTTTTCCTCAGGTCTTCCTCATTTTCCCAGGTGGCTTCCCTCTTGGGGTGATGCTTCCATTGTATCTTGCAGTACTTAATAGCTCGATTCCTGAGTTGTTTCCAGTTCTCCTCGAGAATCTTTGCTGGCTTCTCGATGTAAGTCAAATCTGGTTGTAACTCGAGCTCATCATGTGATACTGGCTCATCTGGAGTCTTTAAGCATTTCCTGAGTTGCGACACATGGAATACATTGTGAACTTGAGCTAACCTTCCCGTTAGTTCCAATTCAAAGGCTAACCCTCGGTTCTGACTCAAAATCTTGAAAGGTCCGATGTATCTAGGGCTTAGCTTCCCCTTTACTCCAAATCTCTGAAGTCCTTTCATCGGGCTCACCTTGAGATATACCATGTCTCCAACTTGTGGCTCCCATGCCCTTCTCTTCTGATCGGCATAACTCTTCTGTCGACTTTGGGCTATCTTAAGCCTATCTCTTATAATGTCAATGATTTGTTGCTTTTCTTTGACATAATCAGGATTGAACTCTTTGCTTGCTCCAGCTTCATACTAGCATATGGGTGATCTACACTTTCTTCCGTACAGAGCTTCGAACGGTTCCATCTTTATGCTGCTTTGATAGCTGTTATTGTATGAAAACTCTGCTAGTGGCAAGTGCTCCTCCCATGATCCTCCGAAGTCTAGGACACAAGCCCTAAGCATATCCTCTAGGATTTGGTTAGTTCTCTCCGTTTGTCCACCTGTCTGAGGATGATAGGCGGTAATATAATCTAATTTGGATCCTAAAGCTTCATGCAGTTGCTTCCAAAATGCTGATGTGAACATGGATCCTCGATCTGACACGATCTGCTTGGGCACTCCATGTTTACTCATGATCTCTTTGATGTAAAGATCGATGAGTTTCTCTCCTTTATCCCGCTGATTTACTGCTAAGAATTGTGCACTTTTCGTCAACCGGTCCACGATTACCCATATCATATCCTTCTTTTAATTTGTCATGGGTAGTCCGGTGATGAAATCCATTCCTATCTCCTCCCATTTCCATTCTGGGATTGGTAAAGGGTGTAACTTTCCTGCCGGACTTTGATGTTCAGCCTTCACTCTTTGGCAGGTATGGCATTCCGCCACGTATTGTGCTATGTCTCTCTTCATGTTATTCCACCAGAATAACTCCTTAAGATCCATGTACATCTTTGTACTTCCCGGATGTATGGAGTATGGTGTTTGATGGGCTTCCCGGAGTATTACTTCCTTGATCTTAGCAATATCCGGAACGCAAATCCTCTTCTGAAACCATAGTGATCCTAATTCTCCTCGGTGAAATTCTGATGGTCTTCCTTCATCAATCCTTCTCATCTACTCCACGATGAATGGATCGTCCAATTGACCCATCATTATCTCATTCTTTAAGTCTCATCGGCTACTTGTAAAGCCGATAGCCCTTCATGAGCCTCTTTCTCCCAAAGTTGTATTTGAGCTTGGCTTATTTCCTTCCTCAACTTCGGTGATAACTCTTGATCCACTCCTCCAGTGCTCTTCCTACTCAAGGCATCTGCTACAACATTAGCCTTTCCTGGAGTATAATTGATGGTCAAATCATAATCCTTGATTAGTTCAAGCCATCTTTTCTGTCTCATATTGAGTTCCTTCTGAGTGAAGAAGTATTTGAGACTCTTATGATCCGTATAGAGCTCACACTTGGCTCCATAGAGAAAATGTCTCCAAGTTTTAAGAGCGAATACAACTGCTGCTAGTTCTAAGTCATGTGTTGGATAGTTCACTTCATGAGGTCTTAGTTGCCTCGATCCATAAGATATCACTTTCCGATCCTGCATGAGTACGCAACCCAATCCATGTTTGGATGCGTGACAGTACACGGTGTAATCCTTGCCAGCTTCCGGAACTGCTAACACCGGTGCTGTGGTGAGTTTCTCTTTCAGAGTTTGAAAACTCTTCTCACACTCCTCAGTCCACACAAATGGTGTGTTCTTCCTTAACAACTTTGTCATTGGTCCTGCTATCTTGGAGAATCCTTCAATGAATCTCCGATAGTATCCTGCCATTCCTAGGAATCCTCGGATTTCCTTGACAGTCTTGGGTGCTTCCCAATCTAAAACTGCTGCTACCTTAATCGGGTTAACATCTATTCCATCTCTGCTAATAACATGACCAAGAAATTCCACTTGATCTAACCAAAATTCACACTTGCTGAACTTGGCATAAAGTTGATGTTCTCTTAGTGTTTGCAGCACTAACCTCAGATGTTCAGCATGTTCAGTTTTATCTTTGGAGTATATCAAGATATCATCGATGAATACGATGAAAAATTTGTCTAGATAGGGCATGAAGATCTTATTCATAAGATTCATGAGGATTGTTGGGGCATTGGTTAATCCAAAAGGCACTACAAGGTATTCATTATGTCCATACCTTGAAACAAAGGCTGTTTTCGGAACGTCTTCCTTCTTGATCTTTATCTGATGATAACCGGACCTTAGATCAATTTTGGAAAAGACTCCCGCGCCTCTAACTTGATCAAATAGATCTTGTATTCTAGGAAGTGGATACTTGTTCTTGATAGTAACATTATTCAAATTCATGTAGTCTCCGCACATCCTTCTACCTCCATCTCTTTTATCCACGAAGATCACAAGTGATCCCCATGGTGAAATACTCTCCTGTATGAATCCTTTCTGTTCCAAGTCATCCAATTGCTCTTTGAGCTCTTTCAACTCCTTAGGCCCCATCTTGTATGGTGCTTTAGAAATCGGTTCTGTTCCCGGAATTAGGTCGATAGTAAATTCTATCTCCCTATCTGGTGGCATTCCAGGTAATTCCTTAGGAAACACATCCTGGAATTCATTCACTACAGGTATATCCTCCAACTTCACTTCCTTCATGCTGTTCAGCTGTAGCTCGACTTCGATCTGTGTATGCTTATCTCCTTGATAGATTATTCTGCTTCCATCGGGGCTTTTCAAAGACACAGTCTTATTCACACAGTCGATCAATGCTCCGTTAGCTTCTAACCAGTTCATACCAAGAATGACATCAATGTCCTTCATCGGTAAAATGAACAAGTCTACGTCAAACGCGCATTTATTGATCATAATGACTTGTTTTTGTTTGGTATGGGTTACTACTATCGTTCCCCTCGCGGAAAGTATGGTTATGGGTGTATCTAACTTAGTGCAACTAATCCCATGTTTGATGATGAATTGTTGAGAAATGAATGATGTAGTTGCACCAGTATCAAAAAGTACTTTGCCAGGATGAGTAAGTATCTGGAGCGTACCTATCACTGCCTGATCGGAGTTAACCACCTCCTCCAAGCTGGTGCAGTTTAACTTGCCGAAGGGTTTCTTGTTCTTCCAGTTCCCTCCGGTGTTTCCTCCTCGGCTTCCTCCTCCTCCTGACTGACCTCCTCCATTCTTTTTATTGGGGCAATCTTTCATCATGTGCCCCTCCTGACGACACCCAAAGCATATTATCTTGGGTTTCTTGCAATCCTGTGAGAGATGCCCTCTAAATCCACAAATGCGGCAAACAATCTGGTTTGCGGCTTGGGTTCCTTGGTTCTTCCTATTATTGTTGTTGTTGTTGTTCTTGTTGTTGTTGTTGTACCTCGGTTTGAAACTCAAGCCAGTATTAGGCTTGTTACTGACATACCTCTTAGGCTCAAACTTGGCCTTCTTTCTCTTCTCTTCCTGCAGCTGCTTGAAGTCATCTTCAAGAGTGATGGCTGCATCCACCAACTCTTGGAACTGGGTCGCTCTCATCATTCTGAGCTGAACCTTGAACTGGGGATTCAGTCCCCGCATGAACCTTTTTTTCTTCTTGTCCTCGGTGTTGACCTCCTCAACAACATACCGGAACAGCTTTGAAAACTCCCTGACATAGGTCAGGATGGCCTTATCCTTCTGCTCGAGACTTTCAAATTCTCGACGCTTCAACCCCCCAATGCTTTCAGGGACATTGGATTCCCTGAACTTTCGCTTGAACTCCTCCCAGGTGAATACCTTCTCAGCCGGATAAACGGATACTATATTGTCCCACCATGATGCGGCAGGTCCACACAACAGATGTGTTGCATATCTGACCTTCTCTAGGTCATTGCATCCAACAGTGTTGAGCTTTCGCTCCGTGTCCATCAGCCAATCCTCCGCGTCCATAGGCTCGAGAGCGTATGCGAAGGATATAGGCTTAGTATTCTGGAAGTCTGACAGAGTGACTCCCTGGTTGTCAGGTCTTTCCACCTTGTTTTGTTGAAGCAGCTCCTGGAAGAACTTGTTCTGCTGCTCCAACGTTATCCATTGCCTTTCCTCCAACATTTGCATGTACTGGAGGAAGTTCTGCTGCGTCATGGGTGGTGGTGGTGGAAACTGATTTCTGGCTACTTCATCAGCCTCTTCCTTCTGTTTAGCCTCACGCTCCATGCGCTGCGCTTCACTCTCCTCACCTACCGGTCCCGACATATCCCCCTAGTTCTGCAACACAAAGTGGTACTCATAATTACTCCATGCGCAAGTTTTCTGAGCTCAACTTTGTGCACAGAACTAGTCACGCAATGGAAATCAAGAAGCAAATCCAAATCATTCAAAACATATACCATGTATATACATACTTAAGTGGTCTTATTACAATACTCAGGGTCGATGTGAGTATGCAACTCACTTATTGAAGTATATGTACAAATTTCTACAAATATTACACACTACAATACATGTGGTACTGTTGTATTGTAGTCTCGCCTCCCTTGGTGGTCTCTAGTCGTACTTCACTCCCGGTACATCCCAGGCTTCCATCCAGTCGAACGTGTCGTCCTCCTGACAGAATCTGGAACGTAGGGTCTTCCCGTTGGCTGGTAGTCGGAATCAGAGGATGATCCGAGGGAGAAATCTGTGTTCATGAATTGATTATTCAAAACATCATAATCCACCCATTGGGTATATTCCCCTGTGACTCCACCATAGGTATTACCTCCATCATGATCTGACTCAATCAGTATAGGGTACTCTTCATAGTCACCCCTATTATACTGATCTCCCTGGAACTGGTTTGTGGCGTCCTCATTCATCTCCGCATTATTTCTGACTGAATTGCCAGAGTTTCCTGTGTCTGACCCCCAACGCCAACCTGTTGAGTTCTCTATAGGAGTCTCGAAACGCTGATTGTTTCCGGATTCCTCTCCACCCTCATATCCTCTATAGTAACTACTAGGATAGTACCTAGGTGTAATGGGTGTGGTTTGTAGTTTGGGATGGTCGATACTAATGTAATCACCAGCTGAGTAAACTGGTGTGTGTACTTCATTCTCCATGGTTTCCTTCCCCTTAGTCTCCTCCTTGGGCTCAGTAAACTCCTCTAGCATTGTATTAATTGCCCCCGACAGATGTCGGTTCAACTGAAAGAACAATGACAGTAAGTTTCGGCTATTGTCCATGTACTTAGCGGCTTCTGCTGGTTTGCGTTTTGCAAATTTGAAGTGGTTAAGCATAGGATCATCTTCCTCCTCCACGTGAGGAATGTGTGAGAATTCGGAACCCATAAGCTCTTTTGTCTTATGCTCCCGGATATCCGTGATGGCTCTCATAATGGCTATATGGTAGGCTGTTTGGGTAGTTCTAGCCTCACCTGCTGGCATCACTATGCTTATTCCTAGGGATTCTGGAAGTCTTAGTCCTACCCTACACTTCGCCAATTCAGTACCGTCGTAGTACATGTATTTCTTTACTTGGATCTGGGGATCACACCCAAATTCAATTAACATGGCACGAAGAATATCTGCGAGTCCTCCTTCATATTCACTCAGTGTTGAATCCATCACTTTCACGTTTCGTCCCGGACGTGAACTTGCCATAGTTGGCTGTAGAATAGAAAGAATATAAGATTAGTAATAATGCATCATAATAGAGATAATAAAGAATTATCGCACTAAAACATATGATTGTTTTATTCTCAAGTGAATATACACCATATTTTTAGAGAATTCTTTACTAATCCTATTTGACTCCTAACGTTCGGTCCCATTTACTAGGTTCCAACCTAAGGTCAAAGCTTTTGCTCGATACCAACTCGTGGTGACCCTGCATACCACTGCATGTTGTAGTATGCCAGTCGTTGATATAACATTCACGAAGTACCATTCCGCAAATATTACATCCCTCAGAGTAGTACAACAGAACATAGAAGGTCCATAACTCATTCATTTATTATTACAAGCATAATGTACATATCATCTCGGAGCTCCTCTTGGGTCCTAAGAGGGATACTCCTGGGTTCGAGGCGAACCCATCTTAACTTACAATATAGAAGTCTTACTAGGTGGTACACTTATTCCCTCGAGCAGTTCAGTACTAAGAGTTCGTACTGCTCGGATACTACTACTACTCGGTTAGTCTAAACTTGATCTCGTCCGGAACCCTCCCCGGTTCCGTGGACTATAAGGTAGTCTACGCCTTCAACACCTCCAGAGAGGTCTGGTTCTTCATAACCGATGATGTCGGCTCCTTCAGGGTTGTCGTTGTCCTCCTCCAGATGGTTCAGACAATCTAAGCAGGGGATTTAAGAGTGGTATGAGTACGAGCGTACTCAACAAGTTCATTATAGAAAAGAGGTGTTTAATGAACTAGCTACGTTATTAGACCAGAAAGTCTAATACCAATGCAAGTTTTGATAAACATTTCTTCAAGAGGTTGCTTTTATTTCAAAGAACTATGTCCGTCAGCCTTCACCGGTTTACTAGAACTTCATGGAGCTCCTTTCCGGCCACGTTCGCAGTTCCATATCTTACACTCTGCAGAGGTGTGTTGCTTTACCCATAAGAGATCTTAACCTTGGTGCCAACCGGGCAGCTTTCCCGTCCACACTTCCTTCGGTGGGAGGCCCGGTATAAGGTCATAGCCAATCATATTCCTCCGCTACCTCGCACACCCACCCTTTGTTGCATACCCCGACCCTGGGTCCTCGCCGGTCCTCTTACACCAATTAAGGATGGACCCCGACCACGACGACAGTCTGGGACTTGTTAACCAAACTCCTTCGCCGGTAGCTGCAACCCATCATAGACCACATTACCGTGGGGAATTAGAAGGGGATCCCCACCCACCAATTGTTCCGCAAGCAGCAACCGCTACGGTAAGCAACATCTATACCGTGGGGAATTAGAAGGGGCTCCCCACCCACCAATTGCTCCGCAAGATACAACCTCTACGGTAAGCGCATCCGTTGATGTACAAGAGGTGGAAATACGATTGACTATTCCGTCCCACTCCAGATCTTATGGTTAACACGGGTATTACGACACAAGAATCACTGTTCGATATTTGTTGTTTAATCCTAGATGGGTATAAACCCTTGCAATGGAACCTCCACCATATCAACACAATCCATGGTTCCATTGCCCACCACATAGTCATATTCATAGTTATGAAAATAGTGGTTTTGGTTTTTTATGCAATAGTGATAAACATAGTACTTTGCAAGTAATTTGATAAAAATACTCGAATGACATGAGCAAGCGAGGAACTTGCCTGAACACTGCAAAGTGTTGCAGTTGGATGGTGTGGACTGACCCTTGTCCTCTGTTGCTGAAAAATAGCATCATTATCCGATAAGGGCAATGGTTAAAGAAGCATTGATGCATGATTCCAGTTTTAGGGTTTGTTCCCTCTTCCGATGTCATTAATATTTCATGTGAGAGGTTAATACTAAGAATAACTTGGGGATACTCTATTTAGGGCAAAATACAACCTTGAAATGTTGTCAAGGTGTTTTTAAAGTCCAAAAGAATTTATGGACTTATTTTCATTATTGAAAATAAAATGTGTGATTTAAATGATTATTTAAATCATCAAATTTGAACTTATTCTTGTTTATCCTCAAAAATTATATTTCATATTTTATTATGATAGAGTATTTTATACTGAGTGGTTTTACATATTTTTAATTATTTTTTAGAGATAGGAAATATTTACTATTGATTTTTAAAGTTTCAGCATTTTTATTAATTTGCAAAATGGCACAAATGCCCCTGGGCCCACATGTCAGTGTGGCCCAGTGGTTAACCCTAACCCGAGCCACACTTGGGCTCGGTCGGTCGCACCGACCCCTTCTCCTACATTCGCTCGCGAACCCTAGCTCGCTCTCCCCCGATGCCCATGTCGCCGCCACCCTCGCCGATTTACTCCGGCCAACTCCGGCCGTCGCCGCCGGCGAGATCGTGTGGATCTGAACCGCCTCTCGACGGCGGACACGATGGTCCGCGTCGATCTGACGCGCGCGTCCCCGTTCGCTCGCCATCGACCCTCCAGTGCGCCAGGCCTTCGACGTCCGGCGCCGTCGTGCGTTGGAGAGGCCGTGGCCCTTCTTCCTGGCGCTCCCAAGGGCGCGTGATGCAGCGCGGGGTGCTGTGGTGGTCGCCAGGGCTTGGCTTAGCCAGGCCTGGTGCCGCCGTGCTCTGGCGTGCGCCGCCGTGGCCGCCATGACCGTGTCGGCCATCTCCTCCCCGGTATGTGCATCTCCTTCCCTTCTCTGCTTGTTCTACCTATTCTCCTCCTCCTCCTCTTCGTCTAGCTTGGCCACTGGCCTGCTTCACCTCGTAGAGATGTTGGCCATGCCGATGTGCTTCTGCTACTATGCCTTGCTAGCTGTGTATGCGCGTATGCTGCTGTGCTGCTGCTATGCTGCTTGTGCTGCTGTGCATCTGCCATGAATCCTACTACCGTGTCTCGTGTTGTTCTTCTCTAGCACTCGCTGTTCTAACTCATGCTCCCTCGTTCATGAGCATACCTGTGATGCTTAGTTTAATTTTCTTAACTCCCTGCTGTTGCTTTGTATATCATGCCTCTCCTCCGTAAGCAATTGCTTGCTTACGGCTTGATCATGCTGCATGATCCTTGCCTTTGGCAAGTGCCAGTGCTCCTGATGTGCTTTTGTTTGTGCTCTAAATCATGAACATGCTCAATTGAGCCTATCTGTTGCATTAACAGCTCCATCCCTTGATGGAGTGCTCCTGGATACAATCATAATTCTTTGATTTGATTATCTGTGGAGCAATTATTTCCTATATGTGACTATTTCATTGACTGGTTCCTGCTCTGCTGCTCAGTGATGCTCTAGCATGCACTGGCATGCTCTAGCAAGCTTCTGATGATCACATGATCATCAATTGCTTCTAAATGATGCTGATTCATAACTGTGCCTCACTATTGCTCACTCTGTGTTGTGTGTGCATCACACAGGCTTGGCCTGGTGTGTGCTGGTGCTTGCTTAAGCATCAGCTGATGCTTGCCATGATCCATTGGATCATCTGCAAGGCTCTGGTGCATCTATTGCTTGTGTATTTCATTTATCTGTGTTAACTTGCTTGGCTGAATGGATAAATGATGTGAACTGGTTGCAGTTATGATCATCTTTTTAATTTGTGATAGGCTAGATGGATGCCAACCCTTGGTTGTGTACCCTAGTCCATTATTTGAACCCTTCTGGTGATGATAACTTTGCAAGGATGGTGTGGGACTGTTCCTGTGGTTGAGGTGGCCTCAACAGCAATTCTTGCTGTTCAGGATGCTCCCACCCCTGTTGGCTAGTTGTGGCTTGATGAATGCATCACTGGACAATCCCTTGTTGGATTTCCAGTGAGCTTTACTGTTGACAAACAAAAATAAGCACAGGTTGCCTATCTGTCTGATGGTATTACTAGCTATAGGTGCTAGGTGATTTGGCTAGGCTAGCTGTGAATCCATCCTTTGCTGGATTTCTTTAGTTGTGCCATTGATTTGACATAACTAGTGTTCCCTTGGATGATTTCCTATTGGCCTCTCCCTTCTTTGCTTTCACCAAATGGCTAGTAGCCAAGTGATGATACAAATAGGGTTTCTACCCTCTTTTGCTTCTGTGACATATGCACATGCTTAATTATGAGCAAAACCATTGGTTGCTCATGTTTAGCTAGTATACCTCACTCCAGCTCCTAGAAATTTGGTGTTGGTGTAGAGGTTTGCTTCTGATTGATGTCTTAAGCTTGCCCTGCTCCTCCTGGCTAGCTTGAGCTTGCTCTATTCCATCTTGTGTTTGTTCACAGTTGACAGTTCTTGGTGAAACTGTCCCTGGATGATCTCTGGTGGTTTGATGTTCTTCCTGTTCTAAGTGTTCTTGCTATCTGGTGACTTACTCTGCTGCTTGTCGATAGATGAGCTAGGGTTTACTGTGGAAAAGGTTTTATATCACCCTGGCTTTGCTCTCCTGGTCGACAACAAGGCTTGGCCACACTTGGTGACACACTGACCTGTGTGTGTGTGTTGTGCTGCATGCACACTGCCTTGTGAGCAGTCTAGCTGTGTGTGTGTGTGTGCTAGATGCTTGGCATCTGGCTATGAGCAGATCAGCTCGGCAGAGCTGATCATATCCTCTCCATTCACCATTCTTTTCTAACCTGCCAAGTGGCTTTGCCACTTGGCATAATAATTGTTTTGTTGTGTTTGTGTGCAGGTTTCAAGTTGATGATCAAATAGAGATGAAGATCATCAAGCTCAAGACTAAATGGAGATTAGCTTGTAGTGTTATGATAGATCAATATATTGTACTTTGCTTTTCTTTTCTTTTTCTATTTTTCCAATTCTTGTAATGTGTTGTATTATTCCTTTATTTCAATTGTGAATATTGTAAAGACAATGTATATTGTGTGATAATCAATAAAGCTCAAGGTTTTCTCTGATGAGCTTTACTTATTGTTTGTATTGTTCATAATGTGTATTATTTATTATTTACTTAATGAATTTCCTCATAATTGAAATATAGGGTATTTAGTCAATGTTTGAATTTGAAATTCAAATTCAACTTAGCGTTGAATTCAATCATGCAACTTCAATTTGAATTCAGTCATGCAACTTAAGTTTGTGATGCAATATCCCTCTCTCTTCTCCAAAATCCTAGTTTAGTTGAGTAAGAGCAAGTTTGTCGCACTCTCGAAACCCTAACCCTGTAAGGTGTCGAGAGAGAAACTTGTCCCCCTTCGATGCAGTTTTGTTTTAAAAGCGCGAAATTTCCCCAGAATTTACGATGCAATGCACATCCCTTTCTAAAATCTACCCCTCGATCGTCTCTAAACCTGGGACATTACAGAGGCCCTCCTATGGAGGTAACACCTCTAATCCTGCTATGAGTGTATAAGAAATATCACAGTACAAGGGTGCTCCTTGAGCTGTATCCGACTGCTCGGGGAGGCTAAGGTAGACGAAGGTCTCTGTCCAGAGTAGCGCTAAGACTAGAATGGCCAAAGGATTGATCGTCCCCTCGCATGAGAGGGGTAGCGCAGCTTATATAGACGCTGGAAATTTACAGAAAAGTCCCTATGACTAGTGGCCGGCTGCGCCGGCTCCAGCTTCCCGCTCCTTCCCTAGGTACTAGCGTCAGGAGCCGTTGAGGCGTTCAGGCACGTCCCATCCCCCTGCCGAGGTCAGCGGCATGGAGGAGGTGTCATGTCGCCATCGATGGCCTATAGCAGCGTGGCGCTGCCCGAGCCATGATGGCCTGTCCGACGGAGGGCACTGTTGCTCCACAGTTCCCCGTACTTTAGGGTAGGTGAGATCAGCGTGGACTTTAGAAGCCGGATCGCCCTTCTAGGTCCTTCTCCTGCAAGGCTCACCAGCTTTGAGCCGGTCAGGGAGGTTTAAACCAAGCCGGATATGGCACGTGGAAGCCGGCCCAGCCATAGCGCAGACGGCCATGGACAGACCAGCGTAGACTTTGAGCCAGCCGGCTGCTCCTCAGCCGGCCTTTGCCGCGGGCCAGCCGGCCTTGAGCCAGCTGCTCGCAGTCCTTTGCCCTACCCGGGGTCTTCCCCCCGACACTCACGCAACCTCACCTCGCTCTGGGTCGCCTCTTCCACACGTGCTCTTCAGGGAAGAAAAAAAACGATTTTCTGTTTATTTGAAAATTGAAAAAATGTTCAAGAATATAAAAAAATGTCCACGGATTGGAAATTGTTTTTGGCTGTAAAAATGTTTCCTTCAAAAATATACAAGAATTATGGATTTGAAAATTGTTCATAAATTTGAAATGTTGGCAGGTTTTATAAGCATTTGTGAATTTGAAAAGAGATGTTCATAAAGTTAAAAGTTCTTTGTAAATTATAAATGTTCATGATTTTAGTAAACATTCATGGATTTTTAAAAAAATGTTCATCAAGCAAAATTTTCTTCACAAATTTGAAAGTGTTCACAAAAACATTGAAATGGGAAGAAAAACGTAAAAAAAACTGTGCAGAAAAATTTACAGGAAAAACCGGCGAAAAAGTAAACCATAATAAACACGAAAGAACTTATAAAACCTACTGGTAAAACCAGGCCAGAAGGTTCTAGAATGTTCCCAAAACAGTTAAAAACCAGAAAGAAACGAACATGGGCCAGCCTAAGGTTGGATACTAGCGCTGAGGGAGGTACGCGCCAGTGCTGTAACAGACGAAATAAGCGTAAAATATGGATTGCGCTGGAGTAGCTCAAACATTTTAGATTGAACGAGCCAGAGCCAGCAACATTTAACGGCCGTACGGAAAATGTGGAGACTTCAAGGAACACAACCATATATTTTGTCCTTGAAAGAGAAACGTTCTAGTAATATTTTTCATTTTTCCTAATAGACAGCTAGCTGTTTTGCAATTGGCAAACAGTCACTTTTTTCACCGTCTGATGTTCTCCGCGCAATTCTGTCTCGTTTGTATGTTCTCTTTCGAGGCCTCGTCCGTTAAGTGAAGAGTTTGCTTTCTAGTCTTGTCTTAACAAAATCATTTATCTGTCCGAAGGCATCCACTGCTCTGTCTCGTGTTGGTTTTCTGAGGAGGCCGAAGCATGGCGGAGAACGCTGCGGCGACGCCGCAACCTGCTTGGCCGGCGTCAGAGGGGGCGGAGTCTGCAGCGACGCCGCATCCTGGTCGGCCATTGTCGGAGGGAGCTGTACTGCTCGAGTCGGGAGAGCGCCGACGCGGAGTGGTGTTGAACACATAATTTGGCTACTAGGTATTTTATGGGCCAAATTAGGTTAAAGGTGTGTAGCTAAACTTTTGGTTGACATATATATTTTTGGTTTGGCTGTTTAGTAAAATGCAGTCTAGCAGTGACAGATCAGACTCGAAGGGAGCTAATGACTAGGACATTCATCTGAAGTTTTGCTTGAACTAGCGGGCACCAAGGACAATTCCTGACAGATTCAGAGACAAGCTGAGCTAAACCGCCATGTGCAGGACAAGTCCTAATGTAATTCAGATACCTGCAGGCCCGGACGTGCGGGTTCCAGATTAATAGGCCATTCAAGGGTGCAACACGGAGAATTGCATCACTAGTAGAAAAAAGGGCAATAGGCCCGGTCCATTTGGGCCTTCAGACC
This sequence comes from Lolium rigidum, assembly GCF_022539505.1. Classification (NCBI taxonomy): domain Eukaryota; kingdom Viridiplantae; phylum Streptophyta; class Magnoliopsida; order Poales; family Poaceae; genus Lolium; species Lolium rigidum. Next base: position 287,217,908 of record NC_061513.1, read on the forward strand.
CGGTTCCCGAACCGGGACCAATTAGGCGGGACTAAAGGGGGTACCCTTTAGTCCCGGTTCAAAGATTAACCGGGCCTAAAGGCCTCGACACGTGGTGCGGCCAGGGAGCTCGCGGTGGAAGGCCTTTGGTCCCGGTTTGTGGTACGAACCGGGCCTAGGTTTCTCTGCCGCGGCAGAGAATTGCTATTTCTCTGCCGCGGCACAGATTTAGGCTGTACCGGCGTTTCTCTGCCGCGGCAGAGAAACAGGGCGTTTCTCTGCCGCGGCAGAGTTTCAGCAATGCATATATATCATTCAAGAAACCACAAAAAATCGTCATGAATATATATAGACATCGTCAACAGTACACGACATAGTCAACACAGTACACGTAATGCATGCATATTTACAATATAACATCTCCTCTACGAAGATCCTCCATCGTCACGATCTGCCGATAGTGCTCTCCACCTGGGGTAAGGGCCTCGGTAATAAAGAATCCCGCGATTTCCTCTTGAATTGCTTTTATTTGATCCGCTGTTATGAGAGTGTCCCGCAGGCGTGTCATCTATATTTAAAAAAGGAGATCAATATATGAATGGAACTCAATACAATAGATGGTACTAATTAAGATTAATTGTGAAATTTTGTTATCGTACACGAGTGTGGTGTATACGGGCATCCCCACCCTTGGGACAGGCCATGTCACGCATGAAGGTGCAGACGTAGTATCCACATAAGTTATTCCCTTGTTCCTGCCTTATACACTTTACGAAAAAATAGTTCGATCAAACTAATAATAAAGCATCGTATTGAAAGTAAATATCATATATAAAGTTTCACGGACATAGCTATATATATAGTACTACTTACAGGGTAATCTTCAAATGTAAGCTCCGGTTTCCATTTACCCGGAACAGTATTGATGAACCGTTTCCAAGCCCTGCCCGGCAAAAAATAATGAGTAAATGAGTAATTGATTAGTTGATGATATCTTCGAATTAGAGCAGATGAAGATGCCAATACGAAATTGATTGAAACTACCTCTGGAGGATGGAAGCCATGTCCACCCATTCCGCATATTCTTTACGTTTCGAGTCCATGACTTTTACGACTCCAAGGTGAAGATCAATGATTAGGAGAATAAAGTGGAAACTGCACAAGCATAGCTCAATGATTACGAGAATAAAGTGGAAGGTGCACAAGCATAATGTATGTTATATATAACACTCACTTGAAGTTGTAGGGAAAGAATATATCCTCTTTGTCTGCTTGGTTCTCTAAAAACATTACGATGTTGTCCTCTCGTGTCCTTGGCGAAGTCTCGAACCGTAACTTCATGAACTGTGTTTGGGTCTATGAACCCCAGCGGTAGGAGCTTGCCTCTTTTGTATTCCAGCTTCTTCATTCTGCATAATTAAATGTATAGCGTACACAAAGAATATAATGAGGATAATTGTTAGTGCAAATGAATGAGCTACAAACTTAATTACACAAATAAATCACTTACAGGCAGTAGCAACTGATGACAGCTTTGTCGAGGGCGTCTTGATTGAATAACTGAAACAGTTCTTCTAACTCAAGGTTTATCTCGTCTTTCCCCCGGAAGTAATGCTCATCTCTAAGATACACCGTGAGGTAGGCATCACCTCTTCGACAGGCTTTCAGGTACCATTCATGCAACCTTCGCATCTGAGTCCCTAGACGCGCGAGCTCGCCAGGTTTGACGAGATCAGATCCGTATCTATACTTGTTTACCACTTGAGCCGTTGGATAGTAATCTTCGTACTCAACTGATGCTCCCTGAGCTCTAGCCGCCCGTTCGATCATCGATGCCGTCTCTGGATCATGATAGGGCTCCACGATGAAGTGGGGTACGGCCTGAATGTCCTGCTGTCCAAGCTGGGAGACTTTTTTTGCTTCTTTTCTCGCTCTAGAGGACTGTCCAAGAGAGCGGTCATAATCAGCTCTCAGCTCAGGTCTCTTCATTCTCATCTCGGCAAAGTGCTTCACTGTCTGCGGTGGAATAAACATCTTCTTCGGCGCAAGAAACGCCTTTTGCTCTTCGGTCTCGCTCATGTGGTAACAACTCGGAGTCCGTGCCCTCATTGGAGTTGATGATCTCTTCGGAGCTGTAGGAGGTGCCGCGGACCGCTTCCTCTTTGCTTAGGTGGAGGCGGCGGAGTCTCCCGACGAGGAGGAGGAGGCGGCGGAGTATTTTCACGCGGAGGAGACTGGTCATGGATAGGGGAATCATCATCGCGCAGAGGAGAATCATCACGCGGAGGAGACGCACGAGGTGGCGGAGGAGGCGGAGGTGGCCTGCTTGTTGGCTTCTCACCTGGAAACACAATGTTCTCCTTCCGCCATTGCACAGTGGTTCTACGGGCTTCTCCCAGTTCTTTGATTTCCCCATCTTCACCTGCAGGGTGATCAAGCACCAACCCCTCATAATCTCTCAACACTTCATCCACCATCACAACAAAAAAGTCGTCTTGGACCGGACGGCAATGGTAAGACCTTGTAGGTAAGAGGATGCCGACCGCCGCCTTGAAGGATAGGTTGAAAACTTTAACATGCAGCTCACAAGGACGGCTCTCGGTGAGATCATCCACGGGGGTAGCGAGGAGGCTCGACCACCTGGTCATCATCATCATCGTTATCCACCTGCTGAGAGGAAGCCACGCTGCTTTTCCGGTGTGGTTGAGATTGCAGCGGGGCGAGGGCATTGAGCAATGCAGGATCTACAACCTGCCCCTGAGCCATCTGAGATGTAAGTACTTGGGTTACCATGGTTAATTGGGCTTTCATGGTGCTCATACCCTCCTCTAAGTTAGCCAGGCGGTCTGTTTCCCTTGCCTTCCTCCTCTCATGGCTTTTATCGGAAATCTCTTCCTTTCCGCGAGAAAGCCATACTTCCACGGAACGGAGCCTTCGTGCCTCGTGTTCGTCCGCCGTGTTCTTTGTTCCCAAGGGCGCGTGTCGGCTCATCGTTCTCTCTTTCGGGCTGGAACAACCCCGCCTCCACGTCCCTATGTGCTCTTTCCGGGGCATCAATGGGAACCTTCGGATGAGCTTTCTTATAGATGCACTTCCTCGTTTCTGGATCCAACGTTCCCCCAATCCCGTAGAACCACTCCTTGCACCGTTCGATCCAACCGTGTGTCCCTAATCTGATCCCTTTACTGGTCAGTTCCGCCTCAGCTGCTTGCCACTTAGGACGGTTAGCCCTGTATCCACCTGGACCCAGAATTTGGTGATATAGCTTCAACGCAGCATTTGCCTTATTTATTTCCGACCTTCTCTTAAATTCTTCTGACTCCGTGCTGTACTTCACGAATTCGTCCCAGTGATTTTTTACCTTCTCACTGTCCGGAGTCTTCTTTACCTTGATAAGGCGACGCAATCTTTTCTTGTGGTGCTTGAATAGTTCGGCCATCTTCTTCTTGCCAAACTCGCGGAGGGCCTGCTCCATCTTGGCCTTTTCAGCGTCACCCCCCTCTTCGGGTACTATGTTGAAATGTGACATGAGCTTGTTCATAATGCTGTTTTTGGCTACATCATCGATATAAAGACCTTGAGCTTCTTCCTCTGCAGACAGCACTAGTCCCTTCGTCTTGTGCCATTCTCGAACGGTGATCGGGACGTGGTCCCTAACAAGCACTCCGCATTGAGCTATAAATGCCTTTGCACCTTTCTCTGGAGCAATCGGTTTACCATCCTTTTTGATGTGGGTGATGTCGTGCCTAACACCGTCATCCAACTTTTTGGCCGGGCCTCGCTTCCTCGACTTTACAGAAGAAGTGCTCGATCCGGAGGGCTAAAAAAGAAATAATTCATAGTCAGTACAATTTAATTAGTTAATGCATCTAGTCGATCAACAGCGGCTTAATTAATTTATATACCTCGGTGATAACTACAGTTCGGGAGCCATTATGATGATCTTGTTCCTCACCGGCGCCACTAGGATCTTCTTCCTCAATATTCTCCGCTCCCTCACCGGAGTCATTCAAATAAGTTGCGGTGACATCGTCACCGCCATCATCTGGAATAACGTCGTCGTCGCGATCATCCAGAGTACCGTTTGCTATGAGTTCCTCCATGAAAATTTCTTGAATTTCATCTATGTCCATGCTTTCTACAACGACCTGCAAGCTATACATAGGAACCATCATATGATCAAATTAAGGATAATGCAGAAAACTGAAAATGGAGTTACATATGTAGTTCTTAACTAAGGATCGATAATATAGTGCTGAAAGCAGATACTGCAGTTACATGCATACATAGATCGGGTTCATGTTTATTTAACCCTAATACATATCAATCACTACTACAACCACTCAACCGGCGGGAGCGGTAGCGGGAATTGAATGACCCTGTTATGGGGGCGTCGGCAGGGGCGCCGGCAGTACCGGCACCGCCACGGACTCGGCGCTCCTCCTCGCTCGCTCTTTCTCTATTTCGCGACCCTAAGTCTATGTCGCGGCGGCATCGCTACGGACTCGGCACCGCCACGGTCTAAGTCGTCGGCGCGCGGGGGCGGCGCCGACACAAATGAATCTATTTTGTAACTTTTCTAACTTTTTTCTAACTAATTTTACTAACTTTTTTCTAACTAATTTTACTAACACTAACTAACTAATTTTCTAACTTTTCTCTAACTAATTTTACTAACACTAATTTTACTAACACACTAACTAATTTTACTAACACACTAACTAATTTTACTAACACCTAACACATTAACTAATTTTACTAACACACTAATTTTACTAACACCTAACACATTAACTAATTTTACTAACACACCTAATACTAACAATAATCTAACAATTTCTAAAAATCTAACAATTTCTAATACTAACAATAATCCAAAATTTCTAAAAATCTAACAATTTCTAATACTAACAATAATCTAACAATCTAAAAAACTTAAAAAAAAGGGTGTGGCCGGGGGCTCACCTTGCTTGGCGCCGGCGGAGATCGAGGACGTCGACGGCGGCGCGGTGGAGAGGAAGGCGACGGGCGCGGTTGGCGACGGCGGCGCGGTGGAGAGGAAGGCGACGGGTGGCGGCGGAGGGCGGCGACGGGCGGCGGCGGAGGGCGCCAACAGCGGCACCGGGCGGCGGGCGTCGGCGGGCGACGCGGACGAGGCCGGGCGCGCGCGCGGCGGCAGGAGGGGGAGGTGGCGTCGGCGGCGGCGGAGGACGGCGTCGGTGGACGGCGAACGGCGGTGGCTACGGCGCGGGCGCGGGAGTTGGGCGGCGGCGGCGTGGGCGCGCGGCGGTGCAGCAGCCTGGCGGCTTCGTGCTGCGCGTACGCGGCTTCGTCTCCGCGGGATTGATCTCCGCGGAGACGAAGCGGTTGCACTTATACCCCCCCCCCTTTGGTCCCGGTTCGTGGCACCAACCGGGACCAAAGGCCCCCCTTTGGTCCCGGTTTGTAATACAAACCGGGACTAAAGGCCATTTTTGCTGCGTTTTCGCTGCGCGCGCAAAAAAGGCCTTTAGTCCCGGTTTGTAATACAAACCGGGTCCAAAGGCCACTTTTTTAAAAAAGTTTCATTCCCGCCTTATTTCAAATGAAAAAAAGCCACCGCACTGCCACACGTGTCCACCGCCGCCACCGCCATGCATGTACAGGCCACCGTTGCCACCGCCGTGTACTGGCCACCGTCGCCACCGCCGTGTACTGGCCACCGTCGCCACCGCCACCGCCTGGCCACCGTCGTTGTACTGGCCACCGTCGCCACCGCCACCGCCTGGCCACCGTCGCCACCGCCACCGCCTGGCCACCGTCGCCACCGCCACTGCCTGGCCACCGTCGTTGTGGCAGACGCTGATGATGAGAAAAGTTTCCCGCCGGATTACATGTGGAATTAAAGTACAGAACTCAACTGAAAATTAATTAAGATACATGGCCAGATAGTACTCGTGCCTAGCCCTATAGTACTCGTGCCTAGCTCAACTGAAAATTAATTAAGATACATGGCCAGATTCGATCGTTCGAGTCATTCGGTCATACTCGTGCCTAGCCCTATAGTACTCGCCACCTGTAGTCGTCGTAGTCGTCGTCATCATCGTCGCTGGCATCGGGGTCGCGGTAGTCAAACCTCGGCGGGAGAGCACGCGTGGGCTGGGACTGAGGGTAGCGCAGGCGGGGGCCACGGTGGGCCATGATGCCCTGGAGAGTCCGGTTGCGCCACCACAGCCAACGGCCGGCCTCGTTGAATTTCGAAGGAGGCGGGCCGCCCTCCTCGTTCCTGGCGAGCGCCCTCTCACACCGATTGATGAAGAAGCTTTCCCAAGTCGGGCTGTAGTCGGGATGCCACTGGGGATTCCTCCGCTGCTCTGGCGTGAGCTCGAAGTAGTAGTGGTTCGTGATGGCCATCTCGCGCGCCACACCTAGAGGGACAGGAGGGACCGGTACCCCTCCGCTGCTCAGCAACCAGCCGGTAGGGACGCGGTAGCCCGGCGGGCAGGGGTAGTTCGACGCGCAAAGCGCCTCCGCCTCCCGGAGGGTTAGAGATACGATGGAAGCCATGTGACCTGGTGATGAGGTTTGCAGATATGAGTCTAGATGTGATATGTAAATGGAGGCCAAGCCAACATATATATAGTGAAAAAATGGCGGGAGGACGGAGGAGGGAAGCAGTGGAAAGCGCGGGAAGAAAAATAGGCGGGAACGTAGTGGCGCCAAAAACTGTCGGTGGGATAAGGACGTGTGGGTAACCTTTAGTCCCGGCTGGTGGGTACAACCGGGACTAAAGATCCTTTTTTGTGTCATCTAACAAAGCCGTCGGTGGGATAAGGACGTGTGGGTAACCTTTAGTCCCGGCTGGTGGGTACAACCGGGACTAAAGATGTCGGCAGGATAAGAACGCATGGGTGGACGCACTGCTCGATGAGATAAAGCATATAGCGCACGACGCCCTGTCGAAGGAACAAGACAAAGTAGAAGAGGTGCCGTGCCTATAAAAGGAGCATCGATACGCCTTGCCAAGCAGATCAACAAGCCAAGCAGAGTTTCATTCCCATGGATGAAGGGAAGGGTTGGGAAATCTCCCGTGGCGCAGCTTCTCGAAGATGTCGTTGGTGCACACGCCCTACGACATCTTCGGAAGCTGCTCCTCGGAATTTTCCCTGCAAGCCCCTAAACGACTACATCTCATCTAACAGTGTTGGGGAAAGGGTTGGGAAATCTCCCGTGGCGCATCTCCACTTTTAATATCTTACATACGGTTACATGATTACACAAAAATAAATGGGAAATTGATTGCCATGTTGAGATACTCATTTGTGCCATGAACATTCTTCAATTAACTTGATGATGGAGCATCTTCATCATTTAATTAATCTTCTTCGGCCGTAACCATGGAGCATCTTCATCATTTAACTTGATGCTTGGATCAATGTTCACTCTGAAGGGTGGAATTTCATCAAACTGATTATAATCTTCGACATGTCTGTCTTGTCCTCCACTCCCACGATGTTTCTTTTTCCAGTAAAGAACTATGTGGCGCTTTGGCTCATCGTTTGATGTATTTGTTTCCTTATGTTTCCTTTTTCTTGGTTTGGTAGACATATCCTTCACATAGAAAACCTGGGCCACATCCTTGGCTAGGACGAATGGTTCGTCTCTATACCCAAGATTGTTGAGATCCACCGTTGTCATTCCATACAACTTGTCTACCTGAACCCCGCCTCCTGTTTTGTTGACCCATTTGCACCTAAACAAAGGGACCTTAAAAGAAGGTCCATAGTCAAGTTCCCATATATCCTCTATGTAACCATAATATGTGTCATTTGGGCCTTCATTCATTATTGCATCAAACCGGACACCACTGTTTTGGTTGGTGCTCTTTTTCTCTTGGGCGATCGTGTAAAATGTATTCCCATTTATCTCGTACCCTTGGAAAGTCACTACAGTCGAAGATGGTGTCTAGGCCAGCAAGTACAACTGATCTTCAATATCTTTGTTATTCAGGAGATGTTTTTGCAACCAACCGCCGAAAGTCGACATGTGTTCACGTCTAATCCAATCGTTCGACTGGCCCGGGTTCTGGGAGCGTAGAAAGTTCTTGTGTTCACCGATATACGGAGCCACCAAGGTGGAACTTTGTAGAACTGTGTAGTGTGCTTGAGTCAAAGAAATCCCGTCCCTACATATCATTGATTTCCTTCCTAGCGTGCCTTTTTCACTTAGTCTCCCTTCATGCCGCGATTCGGGAACACCAATCGGCTTAAGGTCGGGAATAAAGTCAACACGGAATTCAATGACCTCCTCTGTTCCATAGCCCTTGGAGATGCTTCCTTCTGGCCTAGCACGGTTATGAACATATTTCTTTAAGACTCCCATGAACCTCTCGAAGGGGAACATATTGTGTAGAAACACAGGACCGAGAATGCAAATCTCATCGACCAGGTGAACGAGGAGATGTGTCATAATATTGAAGAAGGATGGTGGGAACACCAGCTCAAAACTAACGAGACATTGGACCACATCATTCCGCAACCTCGGTAGAATTTCTGGATTTATTACCTTCGAGAAATTGCATTGAGGAATGCACATAGCTTCACAATGGGCGATCGAACATTTTCCGGTAGAAGCCCTCTCAATGCAATCGGAAGCAACCGTGTCATTATCACGTGACAGTCATGAGACTTCGGGTTCCGGAATGTTTTCTTCTCCATATTTATTATTCCCTTTATATTGGAGGAGAAGCCAGACGGGACCTTGATACTGCTCAGACATTCAAAAAATATTTCCTTCTCTTCTTTTGTAAGAGCGTAGCTGGAGTAATGACGTCCTTTAACTCTCTCATGCAGTTTTTTGGGGTCTTTCCTACGTTGCTGGTCCTCCTGTGCTTCTGGTGTATCTTTTGTCTTCCCGTACACGCCCAGAAAGCCTAGCAGGTTCACGCAAAGATTCTTCGTCACGTGCATCACATCGATTGAAGAGCGGACCTCTAAGACTTCCCAATAGGGTAGATCCCAAAATATAGATTTCTTCTTCCACATGGGCGCGTGTCCGGCATCGTCATTTGGAACAGACCGTCCGCCAGGACCCTTTCCAAATATTACATCTAGATCCTTGACCATACAAAATATATCAACACCATCACGATGGAGAGGCTTCCTCCGGTGATCAGCCTCACCGTTGTAATGCTTGCCTTTCTTTCTTTCGGGATGGGTAAGCCTAAGAAATCGACGATGCCCCATGTACACGACCTTCTTACATTTTTCCAAATAATCACCTTCGAGCTCATGTAAACAGTGCGTGCATGCATTGTATCCCTTGTTTGACTATCCTGAAATGTTACCAAGAGCAGGCCAGTCATTGATGGTTACGAAAAGCAGCGCTCTTAGGTCAAATTCCTCCTGCTTGTGCTCGTCCCACACACGTACACCTGCTAGAGACCACAGCTGTAGAAGTTCTTCAACTAATGGCTTCAGGTACACATCAATGTCGTTCCCGGGTTGCTTCGGGCCTTGTATGAACACTGGCATCATAATGAACTTCCGCTTCATGCACAACCAAGGAGGAAGGTTATATATACAAAGAGTCACAGGCCAGGTGTTATGGCTGCAGCTCTGCTCTCCAAAAGGATTCATGTCATCTGTACTTAGACCAAACCGTAAGTTCCTTGCATCCTGTGCAAAGTTTGGGAACTCTCTATCGATTTTTCTCCATTGGGAGCCATCAGCAGGGTGCCTCAACATCACGTCTTTCTTACGATCTTCTTTGTGCCATCGCAACAACCTAGCATGCTCTTTATTTCCGAACAAGCGTTTCAGCCGTGGTATTATAGGAGCATACCACATAACCTTGGCAGGAACCCTCTTCCTGGGGCGCTCGCCCTCAACATCACCAGGGTCATCTCGTCTGATCTTATACCGCAATTCAGTGCACACCGGACATGCATCCAAATTCTCGTACTCATCGCGGTAGAGAATGCAGTCATTAATGCATGCATGTATCTTTTGCACATCTAATCCTAGAGGGCAGACAATCTTCTTCGCTTCGTACGTACTGGCGGGCAATTCGTTACCCCTTGGAAGCTTCCTCTTAATTATTGTCAGCAACTTTCCAAATCCTGAGTCGGTGACACCGTTCTATGCCTTCCATTGCAACAATTCCGAGTGTGCTGCCTAGCTTTTTATGGCCATCTTCGCAAGTTGGGTATAACAATTTGTTGTGATCTTCTATCATCTTGTCGAAGGCCAACCTTTCCTTTTCAGTTTCACATTCTCTCCTTGCATCAGCAATGGCCCGGCCAAGATCATCATCGGCGAGGCTCATCCGGTGCCTCTTGATCTTCTACTTCATTGTCTTCATTGCCTTCTGCGGTATCATCATATTCGGGAAATTGGGATAACCGTCATCATCCTCTTCCTCTTCGTCATTGTCTTCCATCATAACCCCTCTTTCTCCGTGCTTGGTCCAACAATAGTAGCTCGGGCATGAAACCGGATCGCAGAAGGTGGCTGTGAATGAGACTCGAGTGAGCGTAATTTACGGTATTCTTGCAGTCCACACATGGACAATACATGAAGCCACCATGTTTGTTTGCCTCCACCACGGCCATAAAATTATCCAGGCCCGCAGTGAACTCGTCAAATCGTCGGTCAATGTACATCCATTGCCGATTCATCTGCATGATATAATTAAGCTGATCAAAACCATTACAGAACATCACGATGTATATATACACATGCATTTTATCAATTGCAGATGAAAAGGATAAAGTTGTTAACCTCGATGAAGAAGAAAAAAGCAAGTTAAGTGTGGCTTGATTTGTGTAAACTCAAGTGGCAAATCCTCTTAAGCATTTCATCGAACACCTCTTGTGCATGTGAAGAAGAGAGGAAAGCAATACACCCCTCTTATGAAGATAGTGAAAAATGACCAAGTGTGGCTCACACTTGGGCAGGGGCAAGGTTATATAGCCAGAGGCGGGGCCTTTGGACCCGGTTTGTATTACAAACCGGGACTAAAGGGTTCCCCACGACTGACACGGCCTGCGGCGCCCTGCGGTGGACCCTTTAGTCCCGGTTTGTATTACAAACCGGGTCCAAAGGCCACTACAGGACAGGAGCCAGCGGGTGGGGTCGTCCTGGGCAGAAACGAACCGGGACCAATGCCCCCATTAGACCCGGTTTGGTTCAGCACTGGAACATTTGCTTGGGACCAAAGGCCTTTTCTCCACTAGTGCATGCACATGAGGGCATTAATCCGTATATTGTCTTGTATGATACGTACATGGCCGAGTTATTTAATTAGAATGTGCATGTACGTGAGTATGGCCTAGAAGATTAGCAGATAGATTTTGTACGTAACCGAATCAAAGAAGGAAAGGTCATATTCGGTTTAGATTCTGGAATCCTACTCGTGTACGCCAAGTCTGGCCGCCGGACCTGGAACGCGAAGTCCAGCGCCTTATATAAAAGGCTATGGCCGATTGAAAGACCCCCAACCAATCGATCTATCAAACAAATACATCTATTTTTTATGTATCTTTATTTTCTTTATCGTTCTTCTACCACCGAGCCCTAGCAGTCCTAGGGTTTGGCGATCTTTGCCGTTTTGCGCTGAAAAACGGTCGTCTCTCCTCCACGAAAGCGAGGGGATCTTTGTTGCTTTGCTCGAAAAGCAATCGTCCGTCGTCACGAAAGTACGACAATATCGTGGTGCTGTGCGGCAGTTTTGCGTGGCAACAAAATTGGCAACTCCGCTGGGGAATAAGAAGCGCACGATGAACAACCATCCCAAGGACGCCAGAGACGTCGACTCAGAAAACGTCATCGCCTTCTCTCTCGACGATCTGTCCGAAGATGAGCGACGAGAACTTGAGCAGGAGCTTGAAAAATCAAGGGCTGAGAAATTAAAGCGGTTTTACAAGACAAAGAACGGCGTCGTGAAGAAGGTAACGACACCAAGCCTTTCTCCTATGTTTGGTGCTCAGGTATGTAAGCCAACTGAAACAATTGCTCCTCTAATAGAATTGCCCGTAGCTTGTAAGTATGGTTCTGATGTGGAAAATATGACCCCTATAATTACTCAATCAGTAGTACAATTGACGAATTTAAGGAGCATTTTAGTAACGTTATACAAAATAGCTTACCTGCTCATGTTCGCTCAGTAGTGAACAACAAAAGTTCGAAGAAAAAGCCGATGCTTTCAGAAAGTAGCGAATTAATTAATTTGCCTAGCAATACGTGTGCGCATGGTGCATCGGCCAATGTTCAGCCCTAGATCCCATTAAATAACAACCAAGATGGCCAAAATTATGATAGAAGTTCAACCGATAATTCTATATCTAGTGTTTCTACTCATATTGGAGCAACTTCGATTTCGCAAAATAACAATAGCAGTGAACGAAGTTTAGGCTTTAATTCTAATTTGCAGCAATGTGTTGAGACCGAGGTCCCCAACATGCCGGTAATGTCGGATGCTCAAATATCTTTGTCGGGGGTGCAATCGTCCATTGATGAGGGACGATTGGCATTTACAGAAGGATCTAAGATGATACGCAATAGTGATACTTTTCCTACTAATGTGATCGATTTTGAGAACAAGAAAATGCTTATTCGGTCGGATCAGACTGAATCCGCAAGAGGAAAAAATGTTGTGGTTGATAATAATGCTCCTCCGAGAATGATCAAGCCAAAAATTCCAGTAGTAGGAGTGTCGAAAGTCAATGCAAGGAAGAGATCAGTTTCAAGGCCGAAGCCGACAGTTAGCATGTTGTTGGCAAAATACACTTCGCGCAAAGCCGACAATGTGTTTAATCGGCTCGGAGGTCACAAGCGTCTCAGGTCTCCTACTAGGCTCGGGGGGCATGAGCGCTGGCGAAGAAATACGTATAACCAACGACCTTATTTTCACGTGACTTCAGCATATTGGGGCCGCCCACCTCCTATGTATCCTCAACATCCTCCATGGAGCTTCAGTCCATGGTCTCCACATCCTACAAGGCCAAAATCTTATTTTCAACCAGGATGGATTCCATCGAGGACTATGCTGAGACCAGATATGCATGATAAAAGAGCTCATTTCGATCATGATGTTAGGCCGCAAGATGCTGTTGTTGTTCGAGGAAACCAGTCGCCGAGATATAGTGCAGATGGCAAGAATTATGCAGGTCACTACAAGCGTGTATGGGTGAAGCGTGCTGAACCTAACCCAAAACAAATTTCAGATGATTTACATGCAGCTCATGCTATGGAAGTTGGTGAACATAAGTCAGCTGAAGGGGTGATTTTCAATCCAAAAACAACTGACGTTGATGATGGTTGTTGTGGTTCAGTTCAGGAAAAAGCTCCTGGTACAAAAACAGTCGATGCATCCTCTAGTACGAGTGCAAGTAAAAAGTTTATTTCGGCTGATGTGGTTATGCGAGGCTGTAGTTCAGAGATGCCAGAGAATGTATTTACAGATGATACTGATGTACAGCAGCAGCAACAAGGGTCTGATCTAGTTCAGAAAAATATTGTTTTGGAGAGTAAATTAGAAGAGGCTAAAGATAACTGTCGTTGCCTAATCGATGGTACCTCGGAGGAGGGATCCTCACGAGGGGGAGAAGAAGTAGGGGCCATAGGGCGGAGTGCACACGGGACGGTGGTACGCGAGTTACCCAGCTTCGGAACACCTGCACGATGACAGGGCCTACTGCTGCTTATCTGGAATTATCTGGGCGCTTTCGCGTTGTTACAATGAGTTGTGGTTGTGCCTCTAGGGCTCCCGGGATCCGGCTTATAAAGGCGCACGGATCTAGGGTTTACATGGAGAGTCCTAGCCGGATTACAGATAGCCTAACTACGGTACAATATCTTGCCGTGCACGTCACGGATCCGCCTTCCATATACGCCGTACTGGATCCGAGTTCCTCATGGGCCTCCATGGATCCGGGTTACTCCTAATGTCGGTACGGATCCGGCCTACTGATCCTGGGCTGGACTTCTTCCTTCATGATCAACAGCAACTGGGCCGCCCGATGGGCCACATGCCTCATCACCATCTGTGGGCCACCCGGGCTTGCCGGATCTAGGCACTGTCGATGGTACACCCATGAAGTATACCCACAACAGTAGCCCCCAGAGTTCTCCGAGTTTCACCTGCAGTTTCCGCCTTGCTGGTCCATCAAGGAGGTGTTGCCACGTAATAAATTTAAGCATAGATGCTTCAGCATATTGCGGCCAAAGGTACAAGCGAGGCAGCCGCTGACTTGGGGCCGGTAATGCGTGGACGTTCAGATGTACGTCCTAGTACTAGTAGCTCGGCAGGTGTATACATTGATAGGTACGCAAGAGGCTGCTGAGACTTGAGACTGACGATGCAGTCGGATCGGCGTGGGATTTTCTCGGCCGGAGAGTTTGCGCCAATGATATCAGCACATCAATATAGGCCGAGAAAATTCAAGAGCAGCAGGATCATGTCGGTTGCACCGGGTACTAAACCAGCATCTCAGTGGTGCCCGACGGTGACTTACACGTACCACGAAACCGAAAGGATGCAGCGGCTGCGAGCATTGGAAATCAATGAGCAGGATGACTAAGAAGCGCGAGTGAATGGTTGAATCGAAATAGAAAACCAATGATGCATCCAGAAAGGATTTGAAAGAAGAAATGCATACGCCACCGATGTTAAAGTCGCAGATCATAATCTTATTCCAAAATATGCTACATTCAAGAAGCCAGAGAATTACGGACAACACCTAAAGCCATTGTTTATCAGGGGTCACATTGATGGCAAGCCTATGGGTCGCATGCTTGTTGACGGCGGCACCAGTGGTAATATTATGCCTTTTTCGGTATTTTCTAAACTAAACCGAAAAGAGAGCGAGTTAATGAAGACCAACAAGAGACTTAGTGGGTTCTCGGGAGAATTATCTGAGGCTAAGGGTGTTATTTCTATGGAACTCATAGTTGGAAGCAAAACGGTAGAGACTGCATTTGTTGTTGTTGATATTAGATGCCGCTATGATATTCTCTTGGGGTGTGACTGGATTCATGCGAATTGTTGCATTCCTTCTACTCTATACCAATGTTTAATTCAGTGGGTTGATGATGATGTGGAGGTGATTGAGGCAGACAATTCCGTTTGCATTGCTTTAGCAGAGGTACCGGTTGATTCGCAACACGGTGAGATGCGATGTTTGACCGGTAGAGACTTATCGGACTATGATCATATCAATATTTGCAGAGATGGTTTTGTACCTATAAAATTACAGCCGGCTAATATAGCTCGGTGTAATGATTTATCTATATAAATGATGAGCAAAGTTAATAGCTTTAAGTGGCTGCAAAAACGTACTGAAGAATATCGTTTCGGAAAAAGCGATATGCATGAAACAATTAAAGATTTTGATGATATGGAAAAGCTTGGACATGGGTGTTTATCGGCTGACCCACATTGAAGATGGTGAGAAGGAGTATATCATTGCATACCTAAGTCATCGCTCGACACCGAGACTCGGTACGTGTTTATTGAAAAGTTGTGCTTGTCTTCATATTATACATATACCAATTTTTGCATCTACTTTCTAGTATATGCGTGGTAGCTTGCCAAGCCAATGTGACTAAATATATGTTGGAAAAACCGATTCTTAGTGTTAGGATTGGAAAGTGGCTTATGCACTAATAGAATATGATTTAGCATATGAATCGCTGCGTGTTATGAGAGATCAAGTTATCGCCGATTTTATTGTTGATCATATTATTGAGGATGAAGAAAATATAAATTGTATTAGTGTTTGCTCTTGGAAAATTTATTTTGATGGACCAGTTTGTAGAGAAGGGCAATACATCGGTAATATTTTAATTTCACATAACAATGTAGGTTATGAAACATTATTCTGTTTGAAATATTCTTGTACCAATAATCAAATTGAAGATGAAGCTCTACTGTTTGGTTTACCAATTAGATGCCTATGGAGATTCGCTTCTGGTAGTACAACAAATAAAAGGCGAATTTCAAAGTTTTGATGGGTTACTGAATAGCTACTTGGACCGATGTTTAGCCATAATTAAGTCTCTAGATACAATCACTGTCCGTCATATACTCAGAGAGGAAAGTTCTAGAGCTACTTGTTTAGCGGAACATGCATCTGGTTATCAAATTACAAAAGGGATACTTTCATTTTGCAAAGACCGATGCAAGCTTATGTAAGAAATAAGTCTAGACTGTTGCACGTTGGTTTGGTACAGGGTGCAGCCGGGCCTTGTTCGGTTCAGTACTTAGCAGCACGCTGCGAAGAGGATTCGGCGTATGTGTCAGAAATAACAGAATCAGCTAGTAGTTCAGAATCAGGTTATTGGAGATGTCCCTTAATTACAGCATGCAACTTATCTGGTTCAGTTTAGCAAATATCAGTACAATGCAAAGAAAATTCGGTACAAATGCCACAAACAGCCGAATTGTCAAAATAGTTTAGAACCAGGTGGTCGGAGGGTTCCTTTAGTTAATTATTCAAAGGACCCAAGTCAAACTAGAATTCAGAAAATTCGGCAATCAGCTTTAAGATATACACTTGTGTCAAACGATGAATTATACTGTCGAACTGTACATGGTTTGATGTTGAAGTTCTTGGATTGTGATCAGTAGAGATAAGCTATGGGTGGAGTGCCTGATGCAAACATGCGAGACACATATGTCGGCTCACGAGATGCGATGGTTTTTAAAAAAATAGCAGGTTGTCTTTGCCGACAAGGTTAATTAGGAAATTTTAATCAGCACTAAAAGGAGCGTGAGCTACTAGAACTAAAGATGAAATATTCGGCAAATGATCGCCGAGTTGGGAAGATCCTTACAGAGTTGTAGAGATTGTTTCTGAAAATTCATACTTTTCACAATCTCTCCACATAGAGAAGTTTTCGAAGCTCTCGATGAAAAATACTTGAAAATGTATTATTCTAGAATGTAGCGAGAGGCTTGAAGACATTGTGGCTGATGTATTATTAGAAGTATCATCCTCAGCAAAACTTGGCCGATATGTTACTTGCAATATCGTCCTAATTTTTTTTGGCTGATGTGTACTTTAGACATCGCCCTAAGCAAATATGTGGCCAGCGAAGTGATTAAAATCGTCACAAGGAACTTTCAAAGTGTTTTTGGTAAATTCAGTTTTATCAGTTTACCAAAAACAGGGGGGCATGTGTTGAACACATAATTTGGCTACTAGGTATTTTATGGGCCAAATTAGGTTAAAGGTGTGTAGCTAAACTTTTGATTGACATATATATTTTTGGTTTGGCTGTTTAGTTTAAAATGCAGTCTAGCAGTGACAGATCAGACTCGAAGGGAGCTAATGACTAGGACATTCATCTGAAGTTTTGCTTGAACTAGCGGGCACCAAGGACAATTCCTGACAGATTCAGAGACAAGCTGAGCTAAACCGCCATGTGCAGGACAAGTCCTAATGTAATTGAGATACCAGGCCCGGACGTGCGGGTTCCAGATTAATAGGCCACTCAAGGGTGCAACAGGGAGAATTGCATGCACATGAGGGCATTAATCCGTATATTGTCTTGTATGATACGTACCTGGCCGAGTTATTTAATTAGAATGTGCATGTACGTGAGTATGGCCTAGAAGATTAGCAGATAGATTTTGTAACGTATCTGGTGACCGAATCAAAGAAGGAAAGGTCATATTCGGTTTAGATTCTGGAATCCTACTCGTGTACGCCAAGTCTGGCCGCCGGACCTGGAACGCGAAGTCCAGCGCCTTATATAAAAGGCTATGGCCGATTGAAAGACCCCAACAATCGATCTATATATAAAAAAAAAATATCTACCTTTTATCGTTTATTTTTCTTTATCATTCTTCTTTGCCATGCCCTAGCAACCCTAGGGTTTGGTTCATCTTTGCCGTTTTGCGCTGAAAAACGGTCGATCTCCTCCACGAAAGCGAG